>NC_081535.1:31691391-31776391 GCF_030273125.1 Centropristis striata
GTTATCGTGAAAATACTCTGAAATATCGTGATAATCTTTTAGGGCCATATCGCCCACCCCTATGTGAATGAGTGTTTGTGCACACAGCTCAGTGAAGTTCATCTCCTGCAGGAGCTGAGTCTGGTGATTGCTGCTGCAGCACTGATACATCACCAGAATAAAGTTTCTGTGTGATTTAATGAGAATAAACAGATTTAAAGGAAGCTGAAATAACTCCAACATGATGCTGATGTGGAAACAGTCTGAACTGATGCTTTGTCAGGTCTGTCTGAAGAACACAAGAACACTGCTGTTAAAACGATGGTTTTCTCAATGGAGTCTGGTGCAGCACAGCTATAAATCAATGCATATTATGTATTAGGGAGTTTTTATACACTGTAAAAAATGTTTGTAGAAATTACAGTAAAACACTGTCAAATTGCATCAGAAATAGGTCATAAAATTAAACATTATACATCACCGTAGTAGATACTTTTAATTACTGTAAATCAAAGAATAGTATAAAACTTTAAATTCTACCACCATAAATTGTAGAAAACACACAGTTTTGCTGTAAAAATATAAAATTTTCATGTAAAGTTAATGGAGAAATACCATGATGATGTTCTGGCAACCACAGCTGCCGGTATTTTACCGTAAATTAAACAGATTTTTTTTACAGTGTAGATTGTTGATCAGTTTTTAAGAGGCGGAAACACAAAAAAATTACCTGCAACTTTTAGATAATTTAGGGTACAAGTAAATGAAGGGATGTTTACATGTTATTTGTCCAATTAAAAAGAAAAAAGTTGTTCATTGGTCAGTTTAAAGCCACAATAAAGTGATTGTAAAGGTGAGTGGCGTGTGTGTGAGCCAGTCAGACGGTCACATGAGCTCATCTCATGACTCTCTGTAGCCGTGGAGACCTGTGTGTAACCTGCCAGCAGCCGGCCAATAGGAGCGTACGGAGCAGCGTGATGTGACAGATCGGGCGTGAAGCCGTGACACCGAGGCTGATGATGAACGGCGAGCTTTGTTACAGAAACTAATGACACAGTGAGTGTGAACTTCACCTCACAGTCTCTCAGGATCTGATGAAGATAAACTCTCTACTCATTTCACTATGATTGTTTTTTAAGGATTTTACTGACTGAGAACATTCTGACGAACCAACAACTCATAAAAGCTCCACTGACTCATTCAACAACCACTCACTAACTGTTTTAACTACATTATTCCTTTGTTTTAATTCTTAACCCTCTGAACCCCAAAGAGCTGTTTCGAAGCGTTTTCTGTTTCTTTCTACATTCTCCTCTCTGTGTCCTCGTGTTTAACTGCAACATATAACGAACAACTCAAACATGTCTTTGTGCAGAATAACACAGTTAGAATGACAGAAATCAGAAAAAAGAAGAAAAATCTTGCATATTGTACATACTGAAGTATCGTCATGTTTCCAGCCTCTCCTGTCCTCTCCTCTCTGCTCTGTGTAAACAGCCTCTCCTGTCCTCTCCTCTCTGCTCTGTGTAAACAGCCTCTCCTGTCCTCTCCTCTCTGCTCTGTGTAAACAGCCTCTCCTCTCCTCTCCTCTCTGCTGCTATGTTTGACATGAAGTCAGAGGAGGAATGTAATAATTTACTCAAATACTGCACTGAAGGATGATTTTATGATAATTTAATGGAGTAATTCCAATTCATGCTTTTCTCTTGTTTTAACCCTCTGCAGTCTGAATCATGACATCATCATTTTTTATGATAGAACAAGTCAAACTGGCGATAAGGTCAAATACATTTAGTATCAATATAGAATCAGATGTTTTCTTCATAAGATTTGAACTAACATTTAATATTCTCTGCATAAAAAAAACATTTTATAAATCAGATTTGATGTTTTTGTGTGTAAATGTTGATCCTGTGAGTCAGAGTGAACCATAATGAGGCTGAACATGTTTTAACTTTATGTTCAAGCAGGATGAGAATAATCAGAAACAGACAGAATAGACCAAAACTACAAAGAGTTAAAATAAATATTTGTATCCATATCACAGACAGTTTTATTGTAGAATGTGTTTATATCAGTGTGTGTATTACTGTGTTCGTTGTTTTATTTTAATTTTTATATTTTGTTGATATTTTTGATCTATTTTTTCTGTCCTGTAAATATTCACTTACAGATTATAATACTTGGATAACACATGTATGTAAATTAATTTTAAATCATAAAATCTTTTAAATGTAATTATTTATATTAATTTCTATATTTACACACGTGTATACATTTTATATATATTTGTATTCATCCAACTCATGAATCAAACCTAATTTATGTTATTTTATTTAGTTATTTTTATTTTCTAATGCTTCCTGTCATATGTTTTACAGTCCGGAGAACTATTAATGAGAATATATAAAGCGACATGAAGTTAAAATTTAAATAAATCTGATGTTTATTGAATATAAAGATCCATCAGGCTGCAGTTCACCTTCTCATCATCGGGGGGCGCTCTGCTGCCTGCTCACTCTTATTATTACAGCTTTTATTCTGAAACTAAAAAAACAATATTCACCAGTACAAACTTGATGATGTCACCTCTGCTCTTCTGTTTTTATTCATTTCACGGTTGTTTAAATAAATGTAAATCTATCTTTCTGAGCGGTGAATGATTAATGATGTCATTTAATTAATTATTAAATTAATTAATCTGCCAATTGTTTAATTAATCAATTAATTAATAACAAAATTATTAGTTAGTTGCATCCATAAAATAAACTGTTTGTACATGCTGCAGAAGAACACTACCTGTTTTTTATATTATTAATAATGTGTGTATTTATATTTGTTCTGTCATTTCCAGGTTTTTAAGGAGAAATAAACTGATTTTTTTTTAAGTAGTATGAAAAAAA
The DNA here is from genome assembly GCF_030273125.1 of Centropristis striata. Classification (NCBI taxonomy): domain Eukaryota; kingdom Metazoa; phylum Chordata; class Actinopteri; order Perciformes; family Serranidae; genus Centropristis; species Centropristis striata. The sequence goes on from NC_081535.1 coordinate 31,694,274, forward strand.
AGATCTAAAATACAAATTTTCCTCCAGATCACCTGATTTATTATTATAATTTCTTATAATTTCTCCTTCTGCATGTGAATGTCTTCTAGTTTAAAGTCATTAAAGGATTATGTGATCTGGTTTGAAGTGTGCGGCTCAAACGCTTCACTGCAATTTGTTGAACATTAAAGCTAATGATGTTAAAGTCCATCCATCAGGAGGGGCGTGTGTGTGTGTGTGTGTGTGTGTGTGTGTGTGTGTGTGTGTGTTGGGGGGGCAGCTGCTGGGCCGTGGGTTGACTTAACCTCTGTCACTCTGATGGCTTTTGTGTTTTTTACTCGTCCAAAAAACAGCAGCAGCTGTCCCCAAAACTACCACACACACACACACACACACACACACACACACTTTAGTTAACCTGCTGTGGCCGTCAGCTGGTTAAAGAGGTTGAATAACAGAATTAATTGAGGGGCGTTCACTCAGAAACTCTGTTTTTTTTTTTTCAGTTGTTATGACTACTATCAATTACTTTCATCATCAATAAATCTGCTGATTGTCTTTATGATTATAAGAATAACTGTTTAGTTTATAAAATGTCAGAAAACAGTGAAAATGTGCGTCCCAGTTTCTGCAAATGTCTTGTTTTGTCAGTCAAATATATTCAGTTTAATATGAAGTAAATCAGGGATGATAGGAACTAAAAGGACTCTCCAACATCAGGAGTTTTATCAGATTTATGTATCATTTAAAAAAATCAAAGAATTAAACCCAGTTTATCTCCAGAACATGTAAATGTAGATGTTGCTTCAGACCCCCAGCTGCAGACGGATCACATGATTCGGTGCAAATGAGATCATATAAAATAATGATAAATTACACGTTTCAGGTCAACAGCAAAGAGAAAAGAAATGCTTTTTTCACAACGACATATTTAATCTTTTTATATAAACTGTCCATCAGGAGCTGACACAGAGATGAATCTGTGGAGTTAAACACAGAAACGTTCACTTCATGATTATTGTGATTAATATCAGTATTGACTGATTGTTTATTGTTTTCCAGACCGTTCTTTCTCCATTTCTTTATGAAATGAAGCCTCTGTGATCCATCTCTCCTCCTCCTCCTACTCCTCACCCAGCCACCAACCAAACCTCCTCCTCCTCTCTCTCTTTCTCTCTCCTCCTCCTCCTCTCTCCTCCTCCTCCTCCTCCTTTTTTAACAGCTCTCTGGAGTTGCTCCATAAATGTTTGGCTGTGGCCGTTATTTGTCCCGTTTTCTTTCTTCTGAGAGCTTTGTGCTCCGCAGCAGCAGAGCCAAGCCAATCATCTCTCTGGCTGATCTGGAGCATCAATGCTGCTGATTTATCATTTAGTCTCTATTAAAATCTGCAGGTCAGATTATGGCTCCGAGTCTCCATCAAACACCGTTTATTCAGCCATTACTCACCACAAACACAACACAACAAGTCTCACCACAGACCTGTCCTCAGGACCGAGTCTCACCACAGAACTGTCCTCAGGACCGAGTCTCACCACAGACCTGTCCTCAGGACCGAGTCTCACCACAGAACTGTCCTCAGGACCGAGTCTCACCACAGACCTGTCCTCAGGACCGAGTCTCACATTAGAACTGTCCTCAGGACCGAGTCTCACATTAGAACTGTCCTCAGGACCGAGTCTCACCACAGAACTGTCCTCAGGACCGAGTCTCACCAAAGAACTGTCCTCAGGACCGAGTCTCACTAAAGAATTGTCCTCAGGACCGAGTCTCACCACAGACCTGTCCTCAGGGCCGAGTCTCACATTAGAACTGTCCACAGGACCGAGTCTCACTAAAGAATTGTCCTCAGGACCGAGTCTCACCACAGACCTGTCCTCAGGGCCGAGTCTCACATTAGAACTGTCCACAGGACCGAGTCTCACCAAAGAACTGTCCTCAGGACCGAGTCTCATCACAGACCCGTCCTCAGGACCGAGTCTCAGATTAGAACTTTCCTCAGGACCGAGTCTCACCAAAGACCTGTCCTCAGAACCAAGTCTCACATTAGAACCGTCCTCAGGACCGAGTCTCACCACAGACCTGTCCTCAGGACCGAGTCTCACCACAGACCTGTCCTCAGGACCGAGTCTCACCACAGACCTGTCCTCAGGACCGAGTCTCACCACAGACCTGTCCTCAGGACCAAGTCTCACACAGACCTGTCCTCTGGACCGAGTCTCACCACAGACCTGTCCTCAGGACCGAGTCTCAACATCCTGAACATTAGTTAGAGTGCAACTCTGCTGCAGCTTTATTACTTCTTTTATTTTGAAAATGAATAAAAACAAAGACTGAAGCTTCCTGATCTCTGTCTGATCTTCAGACTCGTCAGTGAAACGTGACGTGTCTCTGTGTGATGTCATGTCTCCCAGCTGGATGAACTTCCTGTGAACTCCGGACGCCGTACCTGCTGTGTGTGGTCCTCTGCTTTTGGGGGGGGGGGGGGGGGAGCAGCCATTGTCAGAAACAAAAGAGGAGGGCCGAGGTCATTCGTTAGGCTAATTATCTGTACGAGGAATCCTCCGTCCATCACTGTGACAGCTCTCATCAGCCCCCCCTCAGAGGAACTCTCACCAGGACTCAGTCAGCCTTCAGACAGGAAGTCCTGTCTGTAGAACTGAGTGTCATGAGCATAAAACTGAACCAGCCGGTGTTCACAAAGGGCAGAACTAAAACATAAACAACAATAGAAACAATACTGTGTTCAAAATCAGGAGAAGAAAATTAAATAAACATAAAAAATTAAGAATACCAAGTTAAACACTAGATATATTCAGCTTTAGTTTCTTTAGTTTGGAACGTTTTTGCAGATGTTATTTGTTACTCAGAAGCAGATAAACTGTAAATATTTAAATCAACCTGGTCTCACAGAAATCCGTGAAATAGCCACGAAATCACTCAAATTTCCATGAAACTGACACGGATTTCGCTACAATGCAAGTTAATGACATATCCCAAGCTGGTATTTTTTCCTATTGGTTTGTGTCACGTGACTTTCAAGGTTCCGGCGATCAGAAAAAAAAACATGGCGGACAGTTCTCTAATTTTTAGTGGAAAAATCAATATTTTGACTTAGTTTCTGCCTAAAAATGGATTTTGATTACATTTCTAGCGAGAAATATATGTTTTATTTTCTAAATATTCACTCAGTGAATGTACATAATCAGTTTGTGGTGAAGATCTAGCTAGAAAAAGACGCTCCACTGTGTTTTATTTTGAAATCTGTTTTATTTTGTAATCTGCCGCGATCCTACCGGATGTGGTGCGATCTCATTGAATCACGCTTCACTGTAAATGCCAGGGACTCTGCTCTCCTGTTTTAGTTAAAATATCTTCATTAAACAAACATTGTTGTCTTTTTTTAGCATAGATAATATACCTGCAGTATAATTATTTATTAGACAGTGTGTGATATTTGATATATTGGGTAGAAATAGGTTTTCACAACCCTAATACGGAAGAACTACAACAAGTGTGCTGATGTCGACATAAGTACTGAAGAGAGGTCTAGGGAGTTGTAGTTTTTTTAATAAAACAGGGTTTCCCCTAAAATTGGAAGTTGGAAATACTTAATTAGTGGCTTTCCAGGGGTTTGAGGGGATGTCAATCACATTTTTGGCATCAGACTTTAAATATTGTCTTGTTCAATGGGGGATTTTTTATTTTTTCAGCATATCCTAAAGCCCGCCCACTCCCACCCCTTAGTGACTATGCTCACATTATAGTCCATGTCAACACCTTTCTATAACAGTAGGTCTCATGTCTGTAACCCTTTTTGTCTCTTAGTTATAATCATTTAAATATGCCCCAGGGTTAAGGTTCAAAGGTCAATATCTCAAAGCAAGAATATTATAGAACCTTGAAATTGATATATGTTACTCTCCAGGCCAAGACCTTTCCAGTGATGTGATTTCGCACTCAAAACACTCAAAGGGCTGTGGGAATCTAAGTCTGTTAGGGCAGATTTCCAAGGTTTATTTCACGGATTTCTGTGAGACCAGGTTGATTTAAATGCTATTTTAGTTTATTTATGAAATAAAAAAGAATTATGCAGATTTATTTTTGAACAAGCATTCCTTTGAAACAACTTCAGGGAACTTTTAACTGCTTCTGAAACATTCAGATCACATCTAACTTATTCTTTCAATTATAGTATAGAATGTTTCTGCCTGTTTTTGTTTTTGAGAAGTGTTGTTGGAGCATGTGGAGTCTGTAAACACGAGGCTGCTCAGCTTGGTTGGTTATCAGCTAGACGTTCTTGTTGGGTTAGGGTTAGGGTTAGGTTCTTGTTGGGTGGCTGTGGCTCAGTTGGTAGAGCGCCCGTCCACTGATCGGAATGTTGGTGTTTCGATCCCTTACCGTGGCAGCCTACATGTCAAAGTATCCTCAAGCAAGATACTGAACCCCGAATGGCTCCTGATGCTGCGTTCATCTGTGTGTGAATGAAGCCTCTGCCACCAGTATGAACGGGTGAATGAGCGCAGTCTGTAGTCTAAAATGGTTTGGAGAAAAGCTATAGAAGTCCAGTCCATTAACCATTTACATCTTGGAATAAATTACTTTTCTTCTGCTTCACTACAGAATGTTTATATTCTTCGTCAACATGCCCACTGGCTCACCGCGAGTCCTGTGAGTGATCTGAGTCCTGTGAGTCTTGTGGCTCACTGTGAGTCCTGCGAGTCTTTTGTTTTCTGTAAATCTTGTGAGTCTTGTGATTCCTGCAAGTCCTATGAGTCCTTTGAGTCTTGTGGCTCGCTCTGTGTCCTGTGAGTCCTGTGAGTCTTGAGAGTCCTGCGAGTCCTCTGAGTCTTGTGGCTCGATCAGAGTCCTGCGAGTCTTTTGTTTTCTGTAAATCTTGTGAGTCTTGTGATTCCTGCGAGTCCTATGAGTCCTTTGAGTCTTGTGGCTCGCTCTGTGTCCTGTGAGTCCTGTGAGTCTTGAGAGTCCTGCGAGTCCTCTGAGTCTTGTGGCTCGATCAGAGTCCTGTGAGTCTTGTGGCTCGCTGTGAGTCCATTGGCTCGCTGTGAGTCCTGTGAGTCTTGTGAGTCTTGTGGCTCACTGTGAGTCCTGTGATTCTTGTGGCTCACTGTGAGTCCTGTGAGTCTTGTGGCTCACTGTGAGTCCTGTGAGTCCTGCAAGTCGTTTGTCTCCTGTGAGTCTTGTGAATCCTGTGAGTCCTGTGAGTTCTGCGAGTCCTGTGAGTCCTGTGGCTCACTGTGAGTCCTGTGAGTCCTGTGAATCCTGTGAGTCCTGTGAGTCCTGTGAGTTCTGTGAGTTCTGTGAGTCCTGTGGCTCGCTGTGAGTCCTGTGAGGCTCTGAAGTGACGGTTCAGTGAATGTTGAAGGTTTCAGACACTGAGAACTCGTCCTGAAGTGTTTCTGACCTCCAGCTTCTGCAGCTCCAACATATAAAATGTTTGTCCCGTCGTCCTGTCAGTGTCTAGAGAGTCCAGAGAGGACGGTGTTCCTGGAAGTGTCCTGATAAATCCTCCACCTCCTCCTGAAGGAACCAGTGAAAGTTGCTGTGGTGTTTTCAGACGTTTAATAAGCGGCGTGCAGCTGTTACGGAGCTGTAAAGGTTTTGATGAATTCACGGCTCTGTTACAGCAGCCAAATAAAAGCTTACTATGAAAACATGGTGTAAAACTGCCCCTTTTATTGGAACAAGTGTTACCATTATGTTGGGGACATTAGGGCCGGCAGCGCTCTGATGATCCGCTTTATTACATGTCTGTAATCACACACAGTCAGCGGTAATGGTGCTGCTGTTTGTTCACTGCAGCAGCTTTATAAAGAGACACTGGGCTCCATAGAGCACCTGGTTCATCTCTCTGAGAGGGTTTACAGCCAGACATGAATCAAACTGGAGGTCACACTCATTTACTCACTAATATGTGAAGAATATTTGTTAGTTTTATGACTGATCTGACTTCTAAAACACCACACACTGATAATACAACACTGATATTAGTAGATCTGGGTTAATCAGCTGACAGGAGGCCTCGTGTTTGTTTCCTTTTCAGTCACTTTGAATCATTTAACACCGAGCTGAATATGTTGTGAGTGTGTATTATAAAGTGGCAGACTGGACAGAGTGCAGCGTCACTGACAGCTCAGCCGTCCAATCAAAGCGCAGCATGCAGGAACACACACACACACTCACACACACACACACACACACACACAGAATCCTTGGCTTTCTTTTCTACTTTTTTTTTACCCTTTTATTTGTCTTTTTTATCTCTAACTCTGTTTTGGATTGAGCTTTTATTACTATTTTATTTTATTGTTTTACTGTTTTTAGTATTTTATTGTTTTTCATTGTTTTTATTTATACCTATTTGTGTATGATGTATTCTATTTTAATAACTGCACAGCACTTTGGTCAACTGAGGTTGTTTTTTAAATGTGCTCTATAAATAAACTTTGACTTGACTTGACTTGACTTGACTTGACTTGACTTGACACACACACACACACACACACACACACACACACACACACACACACACAAACACACACAAACAAACACACAAACACAGCTGCAGCCTACAAACAAAGAGCAAACAAATTGAAGTTTAGAGACGAGGATCATCAGACAGATGTGGTGAGCAGAAGTGAAGGATTCCTGTTTTTTCCTTCAGAGAAATTAAAAGTTTAATGAAGAAACGTCAGTGAGTCAGCTGACTGCTGAAGCTTCAGGCTGGAGCTGAGCTAAAGCCTCGCACCTTCACAGTAAAGCCAGGTGGTGGTTCTACACAAATTAATAATAATAATTTCTAACGATGGACAATGGAACAATTCTTACCTATTTTTTGTTCAAACAATATCTCATTGTAGACAAAAGGAACCCAGAAGGTGAACATGGTATAATAGTTTAATTGTGTAATAAAAGATGATTCTCACTGTACTGAACTTTCAAAATAAAAAAATAATTGTGAAAAAAAGAGAAATGTCATTGTCGTACAAAAATAATTGTTATTGTTGGTATGTCTCATTGTTTAAATCAATGTATTTGTATCTTCCAAATATACTTCAATGAGATTTGAATTTAAAATAAACTAAAAAATGGTTTTAAATGCTTAAAATCATCTTTGCTGTATTTTAATGTCCCTCTGATTAAACACTGGCCCCTGCTTGGCCCCCACAGTGAAACTGGTCTAGAACCGCCATTGGCTTCTGGTGTGGTGAGGGTCGCATGCCACTACTTTGATTTAGGATGTCTGTTGCTATTTCAATTACAGTTTACTATTACCTGACTGATGTGCCTGTGTTTGTTTTTTATTTTTATTTTTTTTATTGTATTTATTTATTTATTTTTGTTTGTTTTTTGTGGCTGTTCTGGTTCTGTGGGTTGTTCGGGTATGCAGCAATACTTCCAGGATCACTCTTGTTTTTTGTTGTTTGTTTTTTCTATAAGAAAAAAATGACTAATTTTACTCTTTGTATGTTTTAATACTGTTGTACTCATCTGCAAAACCCAATAAAAAAAGTTTGAAAAAAAAAAAAAAAAAAAAAGAACCGCCATTGACTATACCTGATGATTATGTCAGTCTAAATGTCCTGAATGACTCTCTGGGTTTACTGTTGGTTTCACATGGGAGACCAGCACCGTTCTGCTGGTTTGTTTGACAGCGTCAGCACTCACTTCAGATGTTTTAACTAAAAATCTGGACACATGGTAAAAACTGCACCTTGAAGGATGGACTCTGACCTCCAGGTGTCAGCAGGAAGTTTAAATCACTCATTGAGTTTAGTTTGACCTCTGATGAAACACATTATAAAGGTGTTCTTATGCAGAGATCAGCTGATGTATATTTACCGTTAACGTCTGATTTTTCAGCATTAGTTTGCACTCTTTTCCTCAGGATGAGAACAGTGTGATAATATCATCAGTGTGGAACAGTCACAGAGGCTCAGCAGCTCCTCGTTAGTCTGCAGCTCCACAGTTTGTGTTAGCTGATAAGACGTCTCTCTGCTATTAGTGTTTGATGTGATGCTGTGATGTGACAGGCGGCTCATGTCAGGAACAACTACAAGCACCACAGCATGTTAGAGAGCAGCTTCATCAGTGGACGCGCCGCTTTATTATGTTCAGACTATCACACCATAATGAGACCAATCAGACATTTAGAGTCATACATATATATATACACTACCGGTCAAAAGTTTTAGAACACCCCAATTTTTCCAGTTTCTTATTGAAATTCAAGCAGTTCAAGTCAAATGAACAGCTTGAAAGGATACAAGGTTAACCAAAACTGAAAAATAATGTACATTTCAGAATTATATAAGTAGGCCTTTTTCAGGGAACAAGAAGTCGGTTAACAACTTAACTCTATGGAGTCTTGGGCTATTTTGTCCATTTTTGAATTCTTTTCATGTCTTTGTAAGTCATTTTGTGTCTTTTTTTAGTCATTTTGTGTCTTTTGGTGTCTTTTTTTATCATTTTGTGTCTTTTTTTGTCATTTTGTGTCTTTTTTTAGTCATTTTGTGTCTTTTGGTGTCTTTTTTATCATTTTGTGTCTTTTTTGTCATTTTGTGTCTTACTTTAGTCTTTTAGTCCAACATAAAATGTGATTTTGAATCTTTTTTTTACTTTCAAAACACTATCATGCTCAATAAAGAATTTTAAATGTTGCAAATGTGCATTAATTTCAGAGTACACTGAGACATTAAACTGTATAATTTTCAATTAAATTCTGGAAAAGTTGGTGTGTTCTAAAACTTTCAGTAGTGTATATATATATATATATATATATATATATATATATATGTATGTATATTCCCAGTAGACAACACAAACCAGACATTGACAATCATTATTAACACTGTACAATATTTTGATACTTTATTTTATGTGTGTAATAGTCTATGGTCCGTATCCAACTGCTGACTCTGTCTACATTCTATATAATGTTCATGAATTTTTATTTCATTTTTGTTTAGATTGTTAATACTTTTTATATTTCGACTTGTGTATACTGTAAATTGTTAATACTTTAGATTTTTTACTTGTTCATTTGCTAACACCTCTTATATCTCTAGTTTATACTGCTTTTTAGAATTTTTTTTGCTTCTGTAATTCTTGAAATTTCCCCGTTGTGGAACTAATAAAGGAAATCTTAATCTTAATCTTAATAATGGGAGTCAAAGGGCATCATTACGAGCTGATCTGCAGGATTGTTTAATTCAAATAAAGTTTGTTCTTGATACTGAGGCTGAGATATAAAACAATGGGAGTCAATGGGTCTCTGCTGACTTTAACCAGTTCTATAACTCATAATAAACCATAAAATATATGTCAAATTATAAACAGTTGATTCTGATTCTGATTACAGTTCTCTGCAGATCTGAACCTTCTTCTTGCTTTTGTAAAGAATGTATAAATATGGAACTCGTAAAAATATTACATTTCTCTTTTAGCACTTTTCCCTCGTTTTGGTTAATAACTTCACATAGAACAACATAGAACAACATACACTATATAGACAAAAGTATTCAGCCACACCTGTTAGTTACTGAATTCAGGTGTTAAAGTCAAGCACCTAGCCATGCAGTCTGCAAACATTTGTGTTATGATATATATATATATATAACATTATGATAGGATGCTACCTCTGCAATAAGACGGTTTGGGATATTTCATACCTGCTGGATATTCCACGGTCAACTGTAAGTGATATTATTAGAAAGTGGAAGTGTTCAGGAACAAAAGCAGCTCACTTTGACATAACAAGACATTTTGGACGATGATATGCTTCCAACTTTGTGGCAACAGTTTGGGTTAGGCCCTTTTCTGTTCCAACATGACTGTACCCCAGCGCACAAAACAAGCTCCATAAAGACATGGAACCTGACTCACATGGAGCCCAGACCTCAACCCCATCCAGCACCTTTGGGACGAACTGGAACGGAGATCGAGCCAGTTCTCCAAGATTAGTGCCTGACTGCATAAATGCTCTACAGAATGAATGGGCACAAATTCACACAGAAACACCTTGTGGAAAGCCTTCCAAGAACAGTGGAAGCTGTTATATCTGCAAAAGGAGGACCTGCTGGTATAATGGTCAGGTGTCCATCTAGACCAGGGTTCGGCAACCTTTATGGGCAAAAGAGCCCCTGTTGGCCGAAAAAAGGGAAAAAATGTCAGAATAGAGCCGCCAACCTTATTTTGGGCCTTACAATGAAGATAAAACAGCCTGCTAAGTCTAAATTTAACCTAACAATATTACTAATAGGTCATAATGAGCATTTATTATCAAGATTTTGTCAGAATGGAGCGAGGACCTGGCTGGACACCAAAGAAATGTCTCAGGAGATTTAGAATCGAAAGGGAAACACGAGACATGAAGTTGGTTAAATGTAGAGGCGGTAGACTTCTGTAAGCGAAATGTTAAATGTAAATGAATGTGAAGTTATTGAGGTGAAAGCAGTAGAACAGACCAGGTTTTGTTTTACGTGTGATATAAGTGAGTCAGTCTGAAGCACTGGCAGGAATAAAAGCTACTTCTGGTTCTGCTGAGAGTCTGTTGGACGCTCGACTCTCTAAATGTCCTTCAGATTTGTCCTGCTCACTTCTTTAAAGGCTTCACTTTGCCCTTTTCCTCAGTCTGAGTGCTGCAGGAGACAATCTGCGCCTCCTCCAGATGTTCAGCCCGCCCACTGATGAATCTGCAATTATTGATGGCTTCATATAAGCAGTGAACTTCTCCAATCGGCCCGCATGGTAATTGTAAAGGAAGTCATATGCATAAAATTAATTATACGGCGCAATAAGGCCCATAAATCAGGTCACTATCAATTGAGCTGGAAATGTTTCAGGCGCGGCTCCTCGGCAGGGTTCAAGGTACAAAAAAGGAAGGATTCCCTTTTTTACCAAATCAAGGAAGTAATCTGTCAGAGAGGACAAAGCTCGTCCCACACAATGCTTTTACTCCACTGCAGGCTCTATATTTGGAACAAGAAATGAGCTTTTCTTCAATTGTGTGCTGCTTAATCTTCTAAATGGTGCAAGGAGAGCGAGCTGTTTACTGCAGAGCTTCCCGCCGCAGACTGCTGCACCAACTAATTCAAAAGAACAATTACACGCGTTCAGTCCATTTATTTTCCGTCGGGTAATTATTTGATGTATTTATTTTAATGACATTGTGTAATTCAGTTCATCTCGGGCTCGCGCTGACTGCTAACTTCAATTACAGGCCAGTCATTTATAACTCCTGTGAGTCTGAACTGAGGGTAATTGCCCAGATGGAATGCTTAATGAGGGTTGCACAATTATTTCCCGAGCTATTGAGATTTGTATTTTGTTAGCTACTTAATTAAACGGCCTCATTCTCAACAGGTCTCTGTCTCTCAGTTACAGATCAGGGCTCAGAGCAGCTCTCCAGCCTTCAGCCTCCTCTGAGCAGAACACTCACTTATATCAGATATTCAGAAACATATTCATGTGCAGGTTAACCCTCTGAACCCCAACCAGACGTTTCAGAGAGTTCTTTCCTCTGTGGCCGCTGAAATCTATATCAATCTATGTATGCATTGATACAGAATGTGCGTGTGCAGCACAGACCGACTTTTAAACATCAAACACTTTATTATCAATATGTTTATTGAATATGACAAAATATCAGAACTGATGTTTTCCTGGAAGACTTTAACCTCCCAGAGAAATGATCCAATATCTGCTTTCATGTTCATTTATGTATTTATTGAGATTATAAACTAGTGAAAGGCAGTAAATATAAACAAGAACATCATCTGCATATAGATTTATAGTATTTCGTATTGGAAAGTAGCTACTTAATATGATATAATATAATGAAATAATATTCCAAATAAAATAAGTTCCATAAAGATGGACATACTTTTCAGAGACCAACCTTTTCCATATGAAACATACTTTTTAAAATTGGTCTTTTGTAATATTAACATTTTTTGAGACACTGAATTTTAAGTCTTCATTAAATGTAAGCCATAATCATTATAATTAGAAGAAATTAAATAAAGTCAGACTTGAAATGTTTCATTCTATGTGTAATGGATCTATATAATGTCTTATTTCACCTTTTTGAACTGAATTACTGACATAAATAAACTTTTCTATCATATTCTCATTTATTGAGATGCACCTGTATATATATATATATATATAATAAATAAAAGGGAAGGAAAAGTAAATATATCAATATATCAATAGATATAAATATATTTACACACTTTGTAATTTCAGAATGAGCTGGTTTAAATAAACTCTAACTGGTTTAAAGCTTGTACACCGAACCTAAATCCAGCCCGTCATCATTGGTTCCTATGCACTGTATCACACCGTGCCTGCTTCCTGTCTGAGGTGTAAATGAAAGAGAATAAAGCAGACAGAAGATGATGTCACTGCAGCTCTGTGACACCTGACATCATCATGTTTAGTCCACATAATTGGAGCTTTAGTGTCGTGAGTGTGATGCTGCTAAACAATGACAAACACTGGATGCAACATATTAATGTGAGCGCAGCAGCAGCAGCAGCAGCAGCAGCAGCTCTTTATTAAAATGAAATGCTGGCTGCATGGCCTGCAGCAGCAAACACATTCTGGATGACATGAATAATTTAGCTGACACTAAAGGAGGTAATATAAATGCACACATATATTCTAATCTCTCCGTGCTGTGTTTCCGGCCGCCTGTGGAGCAGCAGCAGATTAATCCAGAAATGTATCGGCGCCCCAGAATTATTCACATACAGATGCATGATAATGATTCCCAGATTAATCCGGGACAAGAGGCGGCGTGCGGCGGTGCACTGCAGGTAACTGTTTCTCCCTGCTGACCTTTAGCTCGACAGCGCTCTCATTCCATAGCTAATACCCCGAGAGAAGCCTGTCAGATGGGAACACTGCGTCCCTGTCAGACGGCGCGCAGGGAACACTCGCCCCGCTCCGTCCTCTCCACCAGGGTCCAAGTTTCTGTGTCCATTCAGAGCTGTGAGACACAAACAAGTGACTGATGTCACTTTATTTCTGCAGGACCTGCTGCAGCCAGGTCACAGGATGGAAACTATGAAATATTGAAGATTTCATTGAAATCTTGAGTGTTTGATGAGGTTAAAGTTTGGGACCAGAGCCTCATGTAATGCTTCTACATGCACCAGCGGCCATGTGTTTTTCCTGAGAATTTTCATACTTACAGTTACACCACTTCATACAACTTCTGCTCCATTACGTCTAAGAAGAAAATACGGTAACACTTTATATTAAGGTCCTTGTAATAACCATTAATTAACAAGTAATAAGGCATTGTTCTCGCTTTAGATCCCTTTAGCTGCAAAAAGCATAGTTAACTTATAATAGATGAGCAATAAAGTATATTTTAATATCAATAAGCAACAAAAGATTAATAAAGGCATGGCAAAGACATAATGGGTGGGTTATGGGTGTTTGTAATGCTATTATGAAGAATTATAAGATACTCATGAGGCTTTTATTAATGTTCTTATTATACATCTCTTATATATATATATATATATATATATCCTGCTATTAGCTGTATTATAATGCCATTATTAACACTTATATAGGCTTATAAACACACAGTAATGTTAATAAGCATCTTGTAAGGACTTACAAGGGCCTTATTACTTGTTAATTAATGGTTATTACAAGGACCTTAATATAAAGCGTTACCGAAAATACTTTTTACTGCACCATATTTGACTTGTAGAAACCAGCAGAGAAACCTTATATACAAGTATATACAGATGCATCTCAATAAATGAGAATATCACAGAAATGTTAATTTATGTCAGTAATTCAATTAAAAAAGTAGAAATACCATATTATATAGATCCATTACACACTGAATGAAACATTTCATGTCTTAAATTCTTCTAATCGTAATGATGATGCCTTACATTTAATGAAGACCTAAAATTCAGTGTCTCAAAAAATTTGAATATTTAAAAGAACAATTTTAAATAGTATGTTTAATATGGAAATGTTGCCCTCTGAAAAGTAAGTCCATCTATATGACTCAATACTTGTTTGGAGCTATTGGAAAATGCTACTGCTGGAAAGCTCCTGGAAATGGACCTTTCATCATATTTTAATGTCTTGAGATGATCCTGTAAATGTCTACGGTCAGCAGATCAGACCAGCCACGCCCTTAACAAGTCGCCAGTCAACACAGAGTTAATTTCAACAATTAACAACATGAACTTCATAGAAGTAAATAAACTGACTTTTCCTATGTTGAATGCTGTGTTCACACGTCGACCGAGCCATCCTCTGAATGCTCTTTTCATGAGGTCACAGCAGCTCATTTTATACACTGAGCTAAAAGAAATGCTCAGCCTTCCAGTCAGACCTGATTTGTGCAGCTCACAGACTGTTTAGAGACCCAGGGATGCACAAAGATTCACAAACAAGAGGACACAACAACACATTAACTGCAGGAGAAACACTGACTGTTATCAGCATAAAGTGGGCATGTCAGTTAAGACTCATGGGGACATAAAACCCATTTTTATTCAGATATCTGGAGGTCATGTCACCTAACCTTCCTGTTAAGATATCCTGATGTGTTTGGTAGTGATGGATTCCTCGGGTCTTATAAATTAGACCTGTTTGGATCTAATATCTTGGACTATAGCGCCTGCTCCAGACTCTGAGGGACAGAAAGCTCACATATCAAGGGGTTAAATTTATGTGTTTAGGCACATCACATCATGGCTCAGTCGGGAAGGAAATTGGGGGTTCAAAAGCCTTTTTGCAGGTTAATCCATCCATGTTTGGTCAAAGCGCTGATGTTTGTCCGGACCAAAGGTCACAGAGTCCTGATGGATCATCCTCAGGGGACCAGGACTATCAGCTGCACAGACAAAGACGATCTGTCAGAGGTTTCACAGAGCAGCAGCACAGAGTTTCCTCCAAATGTTGAAAGGCCCCGATCAGCTCAAAGTCTGTGAGTCTGTGCTGTGAGTCTAAGAGTCTGTGCTGTGAGTCTGTGAGTCTAAGAGTCTGTGAATCTGTGAGTCTAAGAGTCTGTGCTGTGAGTCTGTGAGTCTAAGAGTCTGTGAATCTGTGAGTCTAAGAGTCTGTGCTGTGAGTCTGTGCTGTGAGTCTGTGAGTCTAAGAGTCCAAGAGTCCAAGAGTCTGTGAATCTGTGAGTCTAAGAGTCTGTGCTGTGAGTCTGTGAGTCTTTGAGTCTGTGCTGTGAGTCTGTGCTGTGAGTCTGTGAGTCTGTGATGTGAGTCTGTGAGTCTGTGCTGTGAGTCCAAGAGTCTGTGCTGTGAGTCTGTGCTGTGAGTCTATGAGTCTGTGCTGTGAGTCTGTGAGTCTTTGAGTCTGTGCTGTGAGTCTGTGAGTCTGTGATGTGAGTCTAAGAGTCTGTGCTGTGAGTCTGTGCTGTGAGTCTGTGCTATGAGTCTGTGAGTCTGTGAGTCTGTGCTGTGAGTCTGTGAGTCTGTGGGTCTGTGCTGTGAGTGTGTTTATGAGTGAGTCTGTGAGTGTGTGTGGACTGCGGGAGCCAGTGTGTGCAGCAGCAGTCTGGCTCTGGTGTGTGTGTGTGTGTGTGTGTGTGTGAGTCTCTGGGCGGCAGCACCAACAGATGGCTCGGGGAAAACAGCTCATTTGGACACCAACAAAGAGCCAGCGATGATTTAATGATCGTTTCTCATTCAGCCATTATTTCTATGGGCATATAATCAACTGACACACAATATTTCATCCGCGGGGACGAGCCTCTTCTGACGCCGCAGCATATTCATGACGGGATCATTCTGCTGATTAGAAGCTGGTTTTATGACACACCTCTTCCAATTAAAGGGCCGATAATGAACGCGTCCCCCGACAGGTGTTTTTGTTGTCGCGCTCCCATTAACACGCCGCACTAATTTGTTTGAGAGGCGGATATAAAGCGGGTCAGAGAGGCGCCGTGTCGAGTCCTGCTCCCACCGTGTAAACACACAACAACCACCGGGGGGGGGGCGGCGGCAGGTAGAGGCGTGCGGGGGCCGCACCGGCGACCTGAGGCTCAGGTTAATTAATGAAGTGATGCGGGATCAGGGAGGAGACACGGGGCCCGCAGGAGGCCCCGAGCAGCAGGTCACACACTGACAGATGCCCTATTACAATGTTAATGATAGCAGGGCCCCGGTCACATAATCATATTCAAAGCTTTTCTCACAGATAACAATCACACACACACACACACACACACACACACACACACAGACTCTGATGCCCCCCCCCCCCCTCCCCCGGTGCTGTTAAACTGAAAGATCGGGCCCCTGAAGGCCCCGAGGACTGATCAATGAGATCAGATCTGTCGCAGCACGTGCCTCACACACACACACACACACACTCAGACACTCATACACACACACACACACACGACCAGCAGCAGATTAATCTGATAACTGGAGTCAAACTGTGTCAGCTCGTCATGTGAATATTTTTTTGTAATTAAAAGGTTTTAAACACTTCCTGCAGAACGAAGTCTCCTCTGATTTGAGGTTTGAACCCGAGCAGAGTGGAGCTGACAGGAGAGGCAGCGTGACCGAATGTGAAGACATTTACATGTGTTTATCTCTTTTAATTGCCAAAATTTGAAAAGATTGTAATGTCACTTAAAAACTGATTCTGGGTTTCCTTTAACAGTCTGAGGACTCGTTTCTATGGAACAAACTGGGAAGATTTTTTTAGGGAAAATCCAAAGTGTGGCTCTGAGGATTGTTCCTCTGATCTGTCTGTTCACTAAAGGAACTCTGTGGTTTTGTCTGATCGTCCGTCTGGTTTCTGCTGCTGTGAACGCTCAAAATAGTCTGGTAAGAATAAAGAGTAATGTTTGAAACCAAACAATCAGACAGATATCAGACGTGTAAACGAGACGATTTTAGAGAAAATCTGAAGTTATTAAAGCACTTTATACTGAATACTTATGGACATTTTCCTGCTGTACCAGCTGAAACATCCTTCAGTCTGCTGATATATATGAGGCATATATTTTCTTACTCAAACACCTGAAGCATCCTTCACTTGCTCACAGATTTATCTATACATATTCTAAATTTGATGGATGTTATATATATTCTATAACATCCTTCAGTTGCTGATAGATTTATCTCTGTATGTTTCTATATATTTGACGTGTATATTTTCCTACTGTAACACCTGAAACATCCTTCAGGCTGCTGATAGATTTATCTGTGTATGTGTCTATATGTGAGGTGGACATGTGCGGCGGTGGAATCATAAATAAGTGGCGGCAGAGCGGCGAGGGGGCGGGGCCACGAGGACCTGTGATGTGGAAAAGATGAAGCGAGCGGAGAAGAGGCCAGGAGGCAAACGGCTGAAATTTATTTTCCAACCTCTGTCAGCAGGCCGCATTAATCTGAGAGGAGACCACTCCCCTGCTCTCTCATCCCAAACATTAAATATCACCTGCCGTGATTAATCCCAACTTAATTAAATCCATCAGCCGGACAATGGCCAGCCAATGAGCTGTGTAATCATTCACACAGTAAATTAAAGGAGGAGAGGCTGCTCTGTGTTCCTTTGACAGAGATGGAGAGCTCCAGAAACACACACACACACACGGCTGAACATATAAATATATATAAAACACACACACACACACACACACACACGCACACACTCTGTCACATGTGGCATCAAACATCTCATTTCTCTTCAGACCTGACGCTCCGTCATTAACTCTTTCTTTAGAACAACAACAACATATAAAAAGATAAACATTCATTTGAATCCCTCAACGGCGTATTAGGGCCAAGTATGAAAAAATAAAATACGGATCTGGGGAGGGGGGTAATATTTCGAGATAAAAGCAGCAAATCTAGGAGAAAAAAGTAGCAGATTTATGAGATTAAAATGGCAAATCTACGAGAAAAAAGTAGCAGATTTATGAGATTAAAGTGGCAAATCTACAGTTAAAAGGAGGAGATTTATGAGATTGAAAGTGGCAAATCTACGAGAAAAAAATGGCAAATTTATGAGAAAAAAGTGGCAGATTTATGAAATTAAAGTGGCAAATCTACGAGAAAAAAAGTGGCAAATTTACGAGAAAGAAGTAGCAGATTAATGAGATTAAAAGAGGCAAATCTACAGTTAAAAGGAGGAGATTTATGAGATTAAAGTGGCAAATCTACAGTTAAAAGGAGGAGATTTATGAGATTAAAGTGGCAAATCTACAGTTAAAAGTAGCAGATTTATGAGATTAAAGTGGCAAATCTACAGTTAAAAGGAGGAGATTTATGAGATTAAAAGTGGCAAATCTACGAGAAAAATGGCAAATTTATGAGAAAAAAGTAGCAGATTTATGAGATTAAAGTGGCAAATCTACAGTTAAAAGGAGGAGATTTATGAGATTAAAAGTGGCAAATCTACGAGAAAAATGGCAAATCTATGAGAAAAAAAGTGGCAAATTTACGAGAAAAAAGTAGCAGTTTAATGAGATTAAAAGTGGCAGATCTATGAGAAAAAGTAGCAAATTTATGAGAAAAAAGTAGGAGCTTTATGAAATGAAAGTGGCCAATTCATAAGATTAAAGTGTCATAGATGTAAGCAGCGATATCTTTGCATCTGCCTGTTGTGGTGTAGACCCTGATGCAGAAAAGTTTTCACCTCATCCAGATCAGTTCGGTGTTTTTTTTCTGAATTAGCCCAATTGATGACAATGTCTGGACACTTCTGATAAGTGTTCTGAGCTAAAACCACGAGTATTTCCTTATTGGTGAATCTGATTTCAAAGTATAAATTGATTCGTCTCTCCCTGCAGACAGAGAACACGGCATCAGCAGCTTCTGTGCTGATGGAGTTCATGGAAAACTAAACACGAGCCTATTTTTCAGATTTTTAATCTAAAAAATCTGCTACTTTTTTCTCGAAATGTTACCCCCTCCCCCGAAATCTGTATTTCATTTTTCATACTTGGCCCTAATACGCTGTCCTAGAATCCTAATCTTTGTGTTATAGAGATCTTTCATGATCATTTATTTACATTTCTTCATGAAAATTTGAAAAATGATGGGAAAAAAACGATCGTATCATAATCACATCTCACACGATCAGTCACAATGATGAGTGATTTATTCTCCAGATGGTGCAGCTGGAACCATCAGTCAGGATATAAAAATTAATTATCAAACAGCTTCAACTGTTCACAAACCGACCTCCCTTCATGGGATTCTGGAGGTGTAAATCAGCGTATCGGCCACATGATACGATTTTATCCTGATACTTCAGAGTCACGATACGATATTAGTATTCAATTCAATTCAATTCAATTGGCTTTATTGGCATGACGTAACAATGTATATTTTGCCAAAGCAACCATCAGAAAAAAAGATAACAAGATAAGGAAAGCAATATTTACAATAAATTATTATAATTCTGTTATTCATTTTAAAAGAAAAGAAAAACTAATAACAATAAAAGAAAGCAATATTTACAATCATTGAATTACAATCAACGTATAATTTATACAATCTAACTATTAGTAAATATGTATATATATAGTATATATGAGTGATTTTAATCATTGTGTGATATGGTGAGTATTGATACAATATATTGAGATTTAACTGTTTAACTGCATTTTGTTTGTTGAATTAAATTCAATCAATAATTGATTAGTCCAATCAGAGAAAATTCTCAGTGTATTCATCTCACTTCAGTCTCTTTATTTCCCCACAGACTGACCAACAAAGTATTCAGTCAAACTGAACTGAACTGATATCAAACATGTTGGACGACAACAACTGCAGCATTTTATCAAACTTTCAAAAACAACAAGCTTCACTGATGAAAATGTTTCTGAATCAAACAGAAAAAAGACAAATTCTGCAGCTTTATTTCCACAACTCCCTGACACCATATTCTGACACACAATTTATACTATTTGTCTTGTAATTTCCCTTTTTTCTGGTAATTTTGATTTTTTTTTTTCTAGTAATTTTGACTTTTTTTCTGGTAATTTTACTTTTTTCCGAAGGCAGATTAACTGCTATTCTTACAGTAAAACTTTAGATTTCATGTAGAAATATTTTTTTTAAGAAATTATTTTAAAAAAGTTTAAAAACCCAAACTTTAGCCGAACTTTGCATCATTATTTCCACACCTCCCGAAACAATATCCTGACCCATGGGGCCTATAGATTCCTTACGTCATCTAGTTTCATATGATACCAAGAGATTCATACAAGTAAGACCACTACGACCTTCAGGAAAAACAAAAACAGACAAAATACTGATACTGAATATGGATACTTGGCAGCCATGAAACGATATAATATCACCACGCAAACTATCGTGATGCTATGCTGTATGGATTTTTTTCAACCTTTTAAACAGTAAAATATTGATGTAAATGCTGGAAGTGAAGTTTAGCACTGCAGGTTAAGGTGAGAAGTCCAGTTATTTAAAGCAGGCAGAAAATGTTCTCCTCTCTCCTCCTCCCTCCTCTCTACTCCTCCTCCTCCTCCTCTTCCTCCACCTCCACCTCCTCCTCCTTTCTCCTCCTCCCTCACACAAATACAAAAGAGCCTCTTCTAATGTAATTGTATCACTAATTATGCATTTAATTCAGTTAGAAGGAGCTAACAGCTCCTCAGTGGCAGCGCTCGCTGCTAAAAGGCAATTCATCCCTGAGATTGAGAAATCTAATTAAGAGGAAACGCTGCGCAGAGAAATCCTTTCTGAGGATAATCCTGTTTGCTGGCATTAACATCCCAGCTGTGGCTGCTGTTTGCCCACCGTCTGTGTGTGTGTGTGTGTGTGTGTGTGTGTGTGTGTGTGTGTGTGTGTGTGTATGTGTGTGTGTGTGTGAGCGTGTGTGCACAGTGATTTGTGTCAGCAGCACCTGAAGCCTGCAGGATCATCCTCTCTCTCAAACATCTGTTTCCTGCTGCTGCAGGCCGACACGCTGACCTTCAGAGTCTGAAGATCAGGCCACAGCGTGTGTGTGTGTGTGTGTGTGTGTGTGTGTGTGAGTGTGTGTGTGTGTGTGTGTGCTCCTCTGATCGTCACATGTCCACAGTTGTGTGTTTGTGAGCTTTATGTCGTAACGTGTAAATAATGCTACAGAAAAGGTGTTTAGTGTGTAATAAAGAAGCTCTTTAACTAATCTCTCTCTCTCTCTCTGTGAAATACGAGTGTGTTGGATTGATGGGAACTGATCACAGACAGAGACTCACTTTAACATCTCAGCACTACCAAACAGGGGCGGTCAGACCAATAGGAAAATCATTTGTGGTTCATCGGGAAAAAACTGTTTAGCAGCAATGTGTTAATTTATCATGTGGGAAAAAACACAAAACTTGAAACAAAAACCAAAATAAGAGTGCAAGAAACGTGGCTGGGAAAAATCAAAAGGGAAGAGGACCAAAGCGTTAGAGGCGGAGGCATTAAAATTAAAAACAAAATTAAATAATAAATAAATAAAATAAAAATAAAAAATAAATTCAATCAAGAATTGTTTTGTCCAATCAGAGAAAATTCTCAGTGTATTCATCTCACTTCAGTCTCTTTATTTCCTCACAATGAGAGTCAAACCCACAGACTGACCAACAAAGTATTCAGTCAAACTGAACTGAACTGATATCAAACATGTTGGACGACAACAACTGCAGCATTTTATCAAACTTTCCCAAACAACAAGCTTCACTGCTGAAAATGTTTCTGAATCAAACAGAAAAAAAGACAAACTTTGCAGCGTTATTTCCACAACTTCCCAATTCTTTTTTTCTTGTAAGTTCCACTTTTTATCTGGTAATTTTGAATTTTTTTTCTGGTAATTTTGAATTTTTTTTCTGGTAATTCTACTTTTTACTGAAGGCAGATTAACTGTTTTTTCTTACAGTAAAACTTTAGATTTGATGCATGGGTTGTGGGCCTAAATTTTGGAAAAAGTCCAGGGGACTTTTTAGTCCCAGTCCGTCCCTGCTACCAAGTGAGCAGAGCCTTTCCTCTAGGCAGGACAGATGTAACGGCATCAACCACCAGCCCGCTGAGTTCCTGCAGCTCCACGCGTCCTGGAATAAACAGACTCTGAGTTGTTGCCACCATGCAGCCTGAGGCCTGTTCAGACAGACATGAAGACGATCTGGACAGAAAATGCAAAAGTGGAGTTGCATTCTCACTTTTTATTCAGCGCTTTGACGAGCGTCTTTAGGTGCAAATCTCGCATTTTTAGTGACCTGTCAATCAAAGGTAGCCACGCCCCAAATCATACTATTCTTTATCTTCTATTTTCTTCTAAATGGAGCCATTATTTACACTGTTAACATCAAATTGTCTTGAAAAAGATTCTTTAATAGCGATTGAGACCATAGTGTTGTCCTAAAAAAAAATTCTGAGATAATAAATCAAGTGAGAAGTTTTCTCATTTTGTATTGAAATGAATGGACCAAAATGCTTCTGCAGCCGTCAGCACCCCCTCCTAGAGTCTTTGGTAGAATGTAGCTGAAGGATCTTCCTGGTTTACCTCCCTGCTCAGACCAGCAGGTTTCCGCCTGATCAGAGACACTTGTGCGTTTTCAACCATTTAGACGTAAAAACAACGGTGGATCGTTTTTAGGATTTCCACTCTGGTGGGTGGTAGGGTTGCTTATCTCTCTGTGATAAAAGATTTGCAGCATCTCGATACACAGGTTACGATATGATTCAAAAACGATATACTTTCATTAAAGACCGATTTGATACGAATCAATACAGTGTAAGAACCATACGATCTGACTTGATTCTACGGTTAATATTTGTTGTAGATATTTTATATCTTGTGTCACTCACAAGTTTTATATTTTATTTATATTTTATTTAACTTCTGATTCGCCATGGAGTTAAAAATTTGTTTTATTGTGGGTCTGGACAACAAACGTCTTTCTCCATTTATAATGACGAAAGGAAAAATGGTTCTACAAGCTGTTGAGTGGACACAATTATGTTCTGGGATATTAAATAATGAATTTATCAGCAGGATCGTATAAAGGCGCATCTCAATAAATTAGAATATCATAGAAAAGTTAATTTATGTCAGTAATGCAATCCAAAAAGTGGAAATAACACATTATATAGATCTATAAACACAGAATGAAACATTACATGTCTTAATTTATTTAATCTCTTCTAATTACAATGATTGTGGCTTACATTTAATGAAGACCTAAAATTCAGTGTCTCAAAAAATGTGAATATTACAAAAGACCAATTTTAAAGTATGTTTAATATGGAAATGTCCAGTATGTCCATCTATATGACTCAATACTGGGTTGGGGCTGTTTGACTTGAACTACTGGAAATTGACTTTTCCATCCAACATGGTCTCACAGAAATCCGTGAAATAGCCACGGATTTCGCTTAACTCAAAATCCGTGGAATAGCCACGGAATCGCTCAAATTTCCGTGAAACTGACACGGATTTCGCTACAATGCAAGTTAATGACAGTCATATCCCGTGGCTATTCCAACATACAAAGTGATTATGTACATTCACTGAGTGAAGATTTAGAAAAATAAAACATATATTTCTCGCTAGAAATGTGATCAAAATCCATTTTTATGCAGAAACTATAAATAAAAATATTGATTTTTCACTAAAAATGAGAGAACTGTCCGCCATGTTTTTTGTTCTGACCGCTGGGACCTTGAAAGTCACGTGACTTGGAACAAACCAACAGCCACGGGATATGACTGTCATTAACTTGCATTGTAGCGAAATCCGTGTCAGTTTCACGGAAATTTGAGCGATTCCGTGGCTATTCCACGGATTTTGAGTTAAGCGAAATCCGTGGCTATTTCACGGATTTCTGTGAGACCAGGTTGTTTCCATCATATTCTAATGTACTGCAATGCACCTGTATATATAGAGGCTCAGCTGAATTTGTATCGAATGAGGAGGCTGCTACCAACGATGTATCTCTCACTTGATAAACCAAATATCCGGTCGCATCGGTTTATCGTTCACACCGCTAGTTTTTTTCGTTTTTTAAGCCCAATAATGGCCGTCTAAATGAACATCTGGCACATCTGAGAACGTTGTTGTGTAAACAGGCCCTCAGTGTTTGTGTCACATGATTTTAAGAAATGAGTGACTTCTAAAGAACAGATTGATTGATCAGCTCTGGAGAAAACGTCTGCAGGAACCATGATGAGACCTGAAACGACCTGAAGGCAGATCAAGTCTTGGCGCTGCTCGTTGATTTGCAGATTTTTCAACGTTTTAATCGGGAGAAGAAGCTGCAGGTGGACGGTCAGCCTGCAGCAGACAGGAAGTCACTGAGGAACATTTGAATGTCAGGTACTGTAGTGCTCACATTAACCCCTGATGCTCCTGTTTACTGCTCCATTCATCATTAGTGGCGCTGCAGCACACACACGCCCTGCTCACACCTCTCCCTCCGTCCTCGCCGCGACGCCCCGGACCATTCATCACCGGCCGCCCGCTGACAGTGACGGATGGGTCGGCCCGCCGCTGGCACTCTCCCCACCGGAGACTCATACGGCGGCGGCAGCAGACTGACAGCTGGAGCAACATGTCAAGTGGTGGAGAGACTGCGGCCATTAATAACCTCCGTCACATGATCGGCCGGGCGCGTGCTCGGGGGGGCGGCGGGGAGATGTCACAGCGAGCGGGCCCGACAGTCATGGACGCCTGATCTTTAATCAAGTGTGCGGGGCTGATGGGTAATGAATATATCGCTCACAGATTGAAGGTGTGCGGTGGCGTGCGGCTGATCTGATGACCCATCTGTGGCTCCGGGCGACCCCGGGGAGCCGCCGCTGCTTAAATACCGCCCCAGGCGCTCTGCTCACATCTGAGCACGTGTAATGTGTCGTTCATTCAGTCGGAGAGATCGTAATCATGTGAGGCTCCAACCAAACCCTGACGATTCCTCCCGTTGGGATCCTGGATGCTGCAGGAGGATCATTGTTCCTGCAGCTCAGCTCAGGTTCAGCTGAAGGAACGAGCTGCAGTCTGTTTCTGTCTCTCAATGATCATCAAAGTCTCTTCTGAGGCTCTCAGCAGTTTAATAAATGAGTCCAAAGCTCCTCCACACATGTACTGCAGCCTTTACTAGCTAAAGAGCCATTGTTGGCCAGAAAAAACAAAAAAAGTGTCAGAATGGAGGCATAAACCTTATTTTGGGCCTCACAATGAAGATAAAAATTAGCCTCTAGTCTAAATTAGCCTCCCAACATTACCAATAGGTAATTATGAGCATTTATTAATAAGATTTTGCCAGAATGAAGCAAGGAGGGACCCTAGTGCAAATGAGGCTGGACACCAAGGAAATGTCTCAGGAGATTTAGGCCCCGTTCACACGAGGACAGTCTGAACAGAAGACGCAAAAGTGGCGTCGTGTCTTCACTTTTTATTCCACGTTTAGACGAGCATTTTCGGGAGGAAATCTGCGTGCATACGGTGACGCAAAAGTGTGTGGAATTGGATTGTATGCAGCCAGGCGGCATCACTTAAAGCCATAAGAGCATCTTTGGGCATGCAGAAGTTTTCACACCACACATTTTCATCAGCTACTCCTTCCACAAAGTTCTCCACCATCACTAGATCTCCCAGGTCTCGTTCACAGCCGTCTGGCTCGCCTCCGATGAATTGCTGCATCCAGAATGTGATGGAGGTAATTCCAGATCCTTCTCTGTTCACTAATACTATCTGTACATATCCTGTACATTTGGTGGAAAGACTCCTGTAAGTTTATTAGAGCTGCCAGAGCAGCTTGAAGGTCCGACGCATGGAAATAATCCCACATTTGTTTATTTTCCTGTACTGGAGCATGTATGTGACGTAAACACATACGTGACGTGAGCAGATCAGATCAGAGTTTTGTGTCTTGTCAGTGTAGACGACACGATACGGCGGAGCGTATTTAACTTTTCCACTTTGGAAGGTGGTTGCAGATTTTTGCGTCTTTAAGCCCCAAAAACGCCGTTACAGTCTAAACGAAAGGCACTTCCCATAAAATATTTTGTCGTTTTCACCCGCGAGCGTCCTCGTGTAAACAGGGCCTTAGAATCACAAACATTTCTAAAACAAAGTCATATTTGACCATCAGACGGAATGAGAGCAGGAGAACAGCGTTGGTGTCTATGTAAAACAAAGTTAACAACTTTTCCCTTCATCCTCGTAAATCCTTCTCTTCCAGAATTTCCATCATTTATTTCCAGTTTAAACTGTCTTTTAGAGCCTAACAGGAAGGTTTCTGCTCTAAACCTAGCTCAGCGGTTTTACAGCAGTGAACCGTACATTATCTGTATAATGACATGTGACGCTCCACTCTGTACCGTGAGCAGCCAAATGCTCATAGGAGTCTATGGGTGGAGCTCATTGACGGATCTTGGTTGCAAATCTTGTTGGTTCTAGCAGGTGCCTAGGAGTCTATGGGTGGCGCTGACAGACTTCAGCAGAAGTTTCTATGAGATCTTGTCTGACTGATGGACTCCAGCTCTGAAACTGTTTCATGATGTGTTCAATAAACACAGGAAATATCAGAACTGTTTGTGTGGTTTAATGTTCGGATCAAGGTTATAATAGTTTTGGATTTTTCATTAGTTTTAGTTTTAATTTCGTTGTGAATTTTTGTTTTCAAATTCAGTTAGTTTTAGTTAGTTTTTAGAGTGAGTTTGCTAGTTTTAGTTTAGTTTTTATTTTTAGAAAATGCTTAGTTTTAGTTGAGTTTTTATTAGTTTTAGTGTTAGTTTTAGTTTTTTTGTAATGGGTATGTGCCTTAATTTCCTTTGGTTTATCCATCTTAGCCTCAATAAGGTGATTAACTCTTACAGTTCAGGGTGTTTTGTATTTTGGTTGAAGTGTAGACGTCTCAGTAAACATATTTATCATGTGTTCCTGCATGTTGAAATAGAAACACTGAATTATGTATGAAAAAAGTTGACAAAGACGAAAACTAAGGACATTTTCACTATAATTTTAGTTAGTTTTAGTTAGTTTTGTAACCACACAATACAGTTTCAGTTAGTTATCGTTTTTTTAAAAACTCTTGTTTTTATTTTTATTTCAGTTAACGAAAATGTTTTTTCAATTTTAGTTTTCGTTATTTTGTTAGTTTTAGTTAACTATAATAACCTTGGTTCAGATCCCATTTTATACAAATGAATGCAGAAACATTTCAAAGGTACCACTGTATACAGTCTGAGGGACGGAGTCCTTTTACTTCAGTCCGGTTGTGTTTTTTCCCGGATGCAGCAGGTCAACATGAGAGCAGCAGAAGATCAACGTGCTGATTAGAATCTAAACATGAGCTGAGAGAGAGAGGGCAGCTCTGATATGATCTGTTTAATGCAAAAGAAGCATCCTGTTTAATTGACTTTCACCTCTCCTTGTGCAGCGGCTGATGTATGCAGAGCAGAGCAACTGTCCACAGCAGCCGTTTGTTCCTCAGTCTTTAAGAGCCGGGATGATCCTTTAATCCAATTCTACACGGCAATCAAAGATCCATGAATCAGGCCCATTATGAGCCGCCGGGCCGGCCGCTCTGCATGTCATTACTGGGGGGCCGCGCCGTAACAAAGCTGCTTTTAATGAGATTCCACAAAGCTCCAAATCAGGCCGTCCCACCATGCATCCTGGCTAATTCACTTAACAATAATTCATCCCCAAAGACGATCGCTGACGGAGGAGCAAGGAGAGGCTCCGTCCTCCCACAACACGCTCCATCCTCAACCTTCACAGCAGAGAGGAGCAGAGAGGAGCCCTCAGCCTGCACATATCATTATCCAGGAGGGATATTACAGTGATTAAGTCAAATGTCCTCACTGTCCCCACACACACACACACTCACACACACTCACACACACGCCATAACTCATCCACAAAACGCTCACTGCTTTATGAATAGGAAAATAAAGATGATATTCAATTAGAGCTTTATACAGAGAGGACTGGACTCTGACCAAAACTTGTTAAATGTTGATATTTGTGTCAGAATCTCTTTATTCTCCATGTGTCATTTAAAATAAAGTGTTTGCACTAACCAGATCCTGTTAAAAACATTAAATTCTGCTCCTCAGAGACACTGAGAAGACATGATTGATTCTGCTGAGACCAACGGTCACGTGACAAATATTCACTGAGAATCTGTTTACACAGAGCAGAGAGGAGAGGACAGGAGAGGCTGTTTACACAGAGCAGAGAGGAGAGGACAGGAGAGGCTGTTTACACAGAGCAGAGAGGAGAGGACGGGAGAGGCTGGAAACATGACAATACTTCAATATTTGGAGAAAAACTGGTTTTGGACATATTACATTTTATATAGATATATATTGTGTGTTTTTTTTTTTTTTTGTGTGTATTTTGGTCCTTAATGATATTTTAGATTTTTTTTGTTATTTTGTGTCTTCTTTGAGCATTTTTGGGGGTTATTTTGTGACTATTTGGTAATTTTGTCTTTTTTTTACAACATTCGTGACACTTGTGGGCACTTGGAAAACTGTTTATATATTAATTCCATTTTATTCTATTAAAAAAACGTTTTTCTGATTTCTGTCATTCTAACTGTGTTATTCTGCACAAAGAAATGTTTGAGTTGTTGTGATTGTGATGATTCCACAGAGCTGCAGGACTTCTATAGATCTTCTATATTGCAGTGAAACACAGAGAGGAGGACAGGGTTCAGAGGGTTGGAGTGCTCCTTTGAGGAGGTGAACCCAGTGAAGAGTTTCTTCAGAGAGCAGATGTGTGTGCAGGGTGACGGACACACAGCGCTGCTCTGAGATCAGACCACCTGTCAGCCTGCAGCTTCTTCACTGTCTTTAACTCAACTCTCCCATCTGTTGATGCCCATTGTCTGTTCAGTAATGCAGCTGCACCTCCTCCTCCTCCTCCTCCTCCTCCTCTTATTCAAATACTGTTACTAACCACTGATTTATTCATTGGCTCTGTCCCCGCCCCCCCTCGCAGACATAAACACGCCCCCCTGAGCCCTCCTCGCCGCCCCCGGCCCACGCTCTCCTTTTACTGCTCGACACATCACATCCTCCCCTTTATTTCTGTCCAGTCAGACCTCCCAGCATCCAGCTGTCACTGTGAGCTCACACACACACACACACACACACACACACACTTCAATAGTTATTTACTTAAAACAGGAGAAATGCATACATGGAGAAATTATTAAATGTCTAAATGGAAAAGTTTTTAAAAAATCTGGAAATAACTTAATTAATTAATTAAAAATGTAGAAATAAATTAGTGAATGAATACAGAAATACCTAAATTAATCATATAATAAATGTAAAAATATAGGATCTCCACTTATTTTTGTATTGATTTATATATTTTTTAAATAATTTATATGTATGTATATATATATATATATATATATATATATATATATTCTTTATTTTTTTATTAATTTTAAATCTCCTCCTTAAATTTTGAACCAATAAAATCATTTTTAAAAATAAATAATGAAAATAAATGTACAAATATAGAATTTCCATAAATGTTTGCATTAATTGATATGTTTATTTTTACATGTATTCATTTCTTTATCTATTTATTCAGTGATTTATTTAAAACTGGAGAAATAAATACATGGAGATATAAATAAATGTATAAATACGTAAATACATCTGGAAAAAAATAAATAAATGTGGAAATAAACAAATTAAATAGTAGAAATAAATTAATAAATACAGAAATACCTAAATAAATCATACAAGAAATGTAAAAAATATAGGATTTCCACTTATTTTTGCATTAACTGATATATTTCTTCATTAAGGTCAAATAT
The DNA here is from genome assembly GCF_030273125.1 of Centropristis striata. Classification (NCBI taxonomy): domain Eukaryota; kingdom Metazoa; phylum Chordata; class Actinopteri; order Perciformes; family Serranidae; genus Centropristis; species Centropristis striata. The sequence continues at coordinate 31,724,062 of NC_081535.1, forward strand.
ATTGAGTATAAAACACAGAACTAGGTGTTCTCATTAGATTGTAACCAACTATCAGGTGATCCAGGTGAGTCTGATCCCAACATGGTGAACATGTTGTCAGCTTATATACAGACAGGATGATTCTACGAAGGGTTAAAGTGTCCTTCAGCTACATCACACCTGTTCACAGTGTTAATAGACTTCACCTGGTTGGGAAGTGTATTTTTGCCTGCCGAAGTAGATTTAGCAATACATTTCATCATTTGATGTTATTTCTGACGTGTCGCTGAGACTCTGAGGTGATAAAGTCAGAACAAAAAGTTTAGTCTGTTTGGTTCGTCTGAATCAGAGTGAAACTTCAGTATTCAGTCTGGTTTCTCTCACAGAGCAGAAATGTAAGCGACAAAATAAATAAACAGAAGAGAAGAGAGGCGTGTATGAAGGTGGAGGGCTGAAATCTACTCAGTTTTATCTCTTATTGACTGAAAGGGACTAAACTTTGAGTGTTGAGTAGGCTAAACAATAGTATCGTTGTATCGATGTTGTTTTAGTTTTAGAACGATATTAGAGCATAATAAGTTCATCTTTTTCCACAGCAATGCGTTTTTAAATCTCGAGAATATTAAACATCGGAATTGAAATGTGGAAAAGAAATATTAAAATATCCTAGATGAATAAAAAATAAATAAATAAACTACAACCAAATCAAATAAAACAGGTTTTTCAGGTTCTGTTAACAAAGCATTGCACTGAGATAAACATTATGTATTATATTATTTAATATTAAAATAACATATAAACAGCTGGAATGGCTGTTTGGGAAATATAGTTTTTCTTTCTGCAGTTCGTGCTGCCTGTCAAACATTTGCAGCTTTACTTTAAATACAAGAAGTCGCAAAAAGTCACAAAAAGTCACAAAAAGTCACAAAAAGTCACAAAAAGTCACGCATGCAAACGACAATATATTGAGTCCAGAAAAATCGTGTCCATTTTTATTTGTGGAACGATAAGTGGATATAGTAATTATTGTGACAGGCCTGTGACTGTGTGTCAGAGGCAGCGGTGCACTGTGGGTAATGTAGTTGGAGTGTGTTGTGTGCTGTCAGACTGATCTCGTCCCTCCTGATGAGAGTCTTTGTGGCTGATTTCATGCCTCCCGTGTCCTCTGACACGCCGCACCGTATACGAGACAGATCCCGCCACTTAACACGCCGCCGCCGGGAGACACGCCCTCTTTATGACCGACGCTTTAAGTGATGAGTTAACGTCATGGAGGCCGTGAAGCTGTCAGCCCGGACAGGGTCAGACCCAAAACCATGGTGGGAATAACCTGTCAGAGCAGCCCACCCACAGACCAGCCCGCCCCCCCTCCCGCTGCTCCGTCCTGCAGGGCAGAACAGTTTTACAAGCCCCCCTGCTGCCGCTCCATAAAGGCTGCAGAGTGGCTGCTGCTGCTGCCATAAAGTACCATTCATCCCTCACTGAGGGGGGGCGGGGGTGGTAAGGGGGGGCTTTGAGGGGCGTGCAGCAGAGCCGGCTCCTCCACATGCAGCAGCTCTAAGTGATGTGGAGATTTTCTGAAACGTTTCCTGCTGAGCTCTTTGTGGAGGATGCAATGAAGCCAGGAGATTATGGAGAGGAGGAGTGGAGATCTTCTGCTTGAGTGGAGACTCTCAGAGACCCTCAGAGAGACTCAGAGACCCTCAAAGAGACTCAGAGACCCTCAGAGACCCTCAAAGAGACTCAGAGAGACTCAGAGACCCGCAAAGAGACTCAGAGACCCTCAGAGAGACTCAAAGACCCTCAGAGAGACTCAGAGAGACTCAGAGAGACTCAAAGACCCTCAGAGAGACTCAGAGACTCTCAAAGAGACTCAGAGAGACTCAGAGATCCTCAAAGAGACTCAGAGACCCTCAAAGAGACTCAAAGAGACTCAGAGAGACTGAGAGACCCTCAAAGAGACTCAGAGACCCTCAAAGAGACTCAGAGAGACTCAGAGACCTCCAGAGAGACTCAGAGAGACTCAGAGACCTTCATAGAGACCCTCAAAGAGACTCAGAGAGACTCAGAGAGAGTCAGAGACCCCCAGAGACCCTTATAGAGACTCAGAGACTCTCAGAGACCCTCAAAGAGACTCAGAGACCATCAGAGACTCTCAGAGAAACACAGAAACTCTAAGAGAGACTCAGAGAGACTGAGGATCAGATGCATGTAATTTAAAAGTTTCAAGTTGTGATTTTTGTACACAAATTGATTTGTTTACAGTTTGATGTTGGTAGATCATCACTCGGCCATCAGTCGGCCTCTAAAGGTTCTTCACTGTCCAGTAGAAACACAAACCTACACAGCGCTGTCTAATCTTTTGCTCTTTTCTTTTCTTGTGTTTCTTAATAAAAGGCTCTGTGGGTTAGGGTGAGACCTCGTGTTATTTCAGGGTTCAGATAAGAAGCTTTGGTGTTGTTCTGATGAGGAAACACTCAGGAGTAAACAGGTTGGACGGTAAAAAAAATGGTTTTATTTGGAAAGTTTTCCAGATGCTGCTGTCTGACCTGTGTGTAGGTCTGTCATGATAACACATTTTTTAGGACGATATATTTTCCCAGAAACTATCACGATGAACGATAGAATCGTTGTATCAATGTTGTTTTAGTTTTACAACCATATTAGTATTATTTAGTTTTACAAGCATAATAAGTTCATCCTTTTCCACAACAATGGATCTTTAAATCACGAGAATATTAAATATTGGAATTGAAATGTGGAAAAGAAATACTAAAATATACTGCATAAATAAAACAAATAAATAAACTTCAACCAAAACCAATAAAATAGACTTTCAGGCTCTGTCAACAATAAACTGCAATGAGAAAATCATTATGTATTATATTATTTTATTATTAAAATAACTTAAACAACTAGAATTGCTGCTTGGGAAACAGTTTTTTTCTGCAGTTTGTGCACAAAAAAGCACAAAAAGTCACACATGTAAACGACAATATATTGAGTCCAGAAAATAACTATTGTGTGCATTTTTAAATATTGAACAATAAGTCAGTATAGTGATTATCATGCCAGGCCTACCTGTGTGACCCTCATAAACAGACCGGGAGCTCCACGTGTCTAGCTCAGACTTCATGTTTAGCTCTGACTGTCAGCGATCAGCCTGAGATCTGTGATCAGCCCTGAACTGTTAAATGCTGAGTGTTAAGTTACTGATTGTTTGTGCTGAATGAGGAGTCAGAGAGTGAGATGAGTGTTTAATAGGAGGTGTGATGGATCGTCACTGCAGCAGCTCTTCATTTCCTTCATTAGGACTTTTAGTGGTGGAGGTAAATGTCTTTTTAATTCATTAGTAATATCTTTGTAATTAGTAACTATTAGGCTGATCAGCTGAGGACAACACTGAGGTGGCTTATCAAAAGCAAATTAAACATCATCAACAGACTAATGTGGGTTTGATGGTGCTGTTGGTACGAGTCTTAACTAATGACGGCGGGGCTCTCAGGCTGAGTGGCCCCATTAAATCAGCTTAATGTTCGGAGGTGTTAACAGATTGATTCTCTTAATCTGTTCAACTACATCAACAGTCAGCAGCCCAATTTCACAGTCCGCAGTCACGCACAGTTAAACTCTCAGTTTGGGCCGAGCGGGGTAAGGGGGGGGGGGGCTGGAGGGGGGACTGGTGCCTCATGGCAAATCTTCAAGTTCATTCAGCGTGATTAAACCGGAGCGGGGACTTTTCTTCCTGGCTAATTATGTGGAAATTACAAAGACAATAAAGCATCTGGTAATCATTCTTCCTCTTTCACTCTCCCTCAGCGCTGTGACAGGCTGATGCATTGTGGGAGAGGGCGGCGGGCCGGCGGGGGGCCTGGTGGGGGGGCGCGGGGGGGGGGGGCGCCGAGGTCAGCCGAGAGCAAATAGATGAATTTATAACTTTGCCTTTTCACGGCGGATCATTGTCCCTCCCTGTCCCCCCTCCCCTCCTGTTCCACCCCAGAGACCACCACTTATTCTGAGGAGGGGCAACTGGGACCGGCCCGGACCACTAACCCCCCCCCCCATCTGGAGACACAAAGAGGACCCCCCCCCCCAGACTGGCAGCCCACCCGGGTACAGGCCTGTTTTCTAATTCTTGTGTTCAGGCAGTCGAGTCACAGCGACGCTCACAAAGAGACGGAAGTCTCACACACACACACACACACACACACACACACACACACAAACACACACACCTTCTCTCTACTACTTTCACTCCTGCAGAACTAAAGCAGCTTTCTGCTGTTTGTTGCTGTTTCTGCAGCTGAGACACTCAGTGGATCATTAACTGCTGCTGGAGAACTAATAATAGAAATAAGAATGTAAAGCATGTTAATAAAATAAAGTGTGCTGAACTAAATATATAACAATATAAAATACAAATGCAACAAGTCTTCAGTCAATAGAGATACGTACAAATAGAAATAGAAATACATTTGAATAGAGATATTTGCAAATAAGTATTTATGGAACAACTAACTTATTCATTTTAATTGTTAACTTGGGTGATAACAGAGCAGACTGAATGTACGAATCTGAGCTTCAATCGTACGAACAAACAGGATTCATCCATAAAATTGTTCTCACCTGAAACTGTTGTTTCTCTGCAAACTAATTTAGATAAATAATAAGAACTTTACACAACAATATTAAAAAACATAAATGTACTGAAAACTATGAAGCTGAGGCCTTTTCATCCCCATCAGCTTTGTCTTCATTTAAACATAACTCAATAACTATAAAACTGAGTTTACAATAACTTCCCCATGATGCACCTCTCAGGCAGACAAACGTCCTTATATGGAGATGGGGGCGGGGCATCTGTCAGGTTACAGTTATTCATTTTTACAACATGTGAAGGAATAAATCTGCTGCTGCAGTTTAATAATAGCGAAATAGTGAATTTCATGTATTTTTTCCTTTAGTTCTTTAGTCCATATTGACAAATAATAATGTCAAAATAGTGAAAACAGTTAATTTCATTCACTTATTTTCTTTACTTATAGTCAAATATGATAAATAAAGCAAATATGATTTTAAAAAGTTAACTAATGTAGTTATTGGAGTTACTTACTTTAAGATTTATTGAATTTTTAAATTGTAAAAACTGTAAAACTATATATTTTTTTATAAATCATGTCTTTGTTTTGTGTTTTTTTTGGTCTGACATAATGAAGAAAAGAAATACTATAAATAAAAATAAATACTTTTCTTTAGTTCGTTAGTTTGATATCATGAAGATGAATAAAAATGTGTAAAAATAAAAAAATATATAAATTAATTTTCTTCAGTTCATTAGTCCGACACAATAAATAAAGTATTTTTTTTTTGTTTTGTTATTTTGTTTAGTCGAAAATAATGATTTTTTTTTTTTACTTAAAATGTTTACCTTTCGTGTATTTATACATTTTTAGGTTAGTCCAACACCACGAAGAAAAACAATAAATAATGATGCATTTAATGTTTTATTTTCTTTAATTCATTAGTCCGACACAGTGAATTAAAAAGTGTTAAAGACTGTGTGGGAAAAATCATTTTCATGTTATTTTGTTTAGTTGAAAGTAATGAAAAAAATTGAATAAAAATGTGAAAACAATATTTCATGTATTTATTTATTTTTTACGTTAGTCCAACATCATGAAGGAAAAAGTGGTATAAAAATGTGTTAAAAAATTATTTTAAAAAGTATATTAGTTCATTAGTCTGAAACAATAAAGTATAAAAAAAGAAGAAAAAAAAGTAATTTTCATGTTATTTTGTTTAGTCGAACATAATGAAAAAAATATAATAAAAATGTGGAATAAAATAACACATTTCATGTATTTACTTAATTATTTATTTTTTACGTTAGTCCAATGAAGGAAAAAATGGTATAAAAATGTGTAAAAAAATAAATTAATAAAAGTATATTAGTTCATCAGTCTGAAACAATAAATAAAGTATAAAAAAAGGGAAAAAAGTAATTTTCATGTTATCTTGTTTAGTCGAACATAATGAAAAAAATAGAATAAAAATGTGTAAAAAAAAAAAAACACATTTCATGTATTTACTTAATTATTTGTTTTTACGTTAGTCCAACACCATGAAGAGAAACAATAAATAATGATGTATTCATGTATTTATTTCCTTTAGAAATTAAAAGTAATCTCCTGTTGTTGTTGTTGTTGTTGTTATTGTTGTTGTTATTGTGGAGTGAAAACAATGGGACTGATGTTTGGTCCGACACGTCTCTCTCCCTCTCTCTCTCTATGCCTTAATTAAATGTGCACTTCATTAATGTAAATTGGGGCTTTAATGCCCTTGTTGAGATTCTGGAGGAAGTGGTCGTCCTGGCGGTGGAAATGCTGCAGCTTCCTTCTAATGAGATTAGGGAGCAGAAAGCAGTAAAATTAGAATGATAATGGTTGATATGGCTCCCTGACAGGCATGACTATCCCAGGATCAATGCAGGAGGAGATGTGCCTTTTGGAAGCACTCGAAATTAGTTTAATTTGGTAAATGGTCGGGATTTAGAAGCTTTTAGGCCGACTGTAACAAGACAGGAATACATTGAAATGTTTTCCCTGCTGGCATTAGCATAAAATGGGGACGGGCCCATTTACATTCCCAACGACTCGTTTTTTCCTCCTCTCCCAGATTACATTTGCATCGGCTGCAGCTCGCCACGGACGCTGTTTCTAACCCGCCGGAGGCCTTTTAAAGGGGCGGGACGCTGATTCTATTACAGCTGATCACATCACACACACACACACACACACTAGTTACAAGCTCAGTCTCATTAAAGTCACATATGGAAACAGAGCAGGTTAAACAGCTTTTAATAATGAATACTAATATATATAATACTCCAAACAAATCTAATAAAAGCTCATTATTATATTAAAGAAGGGAATCTGTCTCAGCTGCTGAAACACATTAAACCCAACTTTATTTTCGCGTTTAATAATTACATTTAATATTATTATATTAATCTACAAATCGTCTGGTTTGGTCCAGAATTAAAAGAGAATCAAGTCAGTTTAGAGACAAGAAACCATTATTATTATTATTATTATTATTATTATTGTATTTTATTGTTATTAGTAATTATACATATTATTACATTTTTATTATTATTATTTTTATCATTATTATTATTAATTATTATCCAAAATAGTAACAATTACATTCTTACCAATCAATTGACTGACAAAAACAAACCTGCAGCATCACAAAAAACAATAAAACATAAAAATGACGCTGCAAATCACAAATGTTTTCATTGTGACTTTATATGAATTTTATTCCCCGTTAATTGTTATTCCTCTAATTAATAAAACAAAGAGAACACTGAGTGTCTGTCAATGAGGCCAAACTAACGTCTTCAGATCTCTTTTGTCTCATATAAACAGAATAAATTAATAATGTTGTGATTTCACACCAAGAAACCAACATTTTTATGTTTTGTCTTGTGTTGAACTGTTACTTCTGTGTTTAATGAGGCAAAGTAAATGATTTATTAACAACATTAAAGAAGTTATATTTGGAATCAATAAACGTTTCTCTCTCATTGAAATATAACATATGAGCTGGATTAGTTTGTCTGATGTAATAAATCAAATATGAGCTCAGAGACACTGGTTACCATGGCGATGAGGTCACTGAGGTGACGGGGTCACTGAGGTGATCAGGTGACGTTTCTCACCTGATGCTGAGGTTTAACCAGCTGATGATAATTAATCAGCTCCACTGTAATTAAGGTGTCCATCACAGAGCAGCAGCAGAATAATGAGTTCACCTTTAACTGGAGCACCAACACACCAACAGCTGACAGGTCACATGACGGGTCCCTGAGCTTCAGTCACATGATTCAGGTTTTATCATCGAATCTCATTGTCTAATGTTGCTACACATTTATGAAAGATGAACATCATCTTTTGTGTAGTGGTGATCTGTGCACACGTGGAGAGAGACTCCTGTTTCTATCAGCCAGGCAGCGAAAAACGAGCTCTGTCTCCGTATTTCAGCATCTTGTTAAAATAATTGATCATTTTCTATATTGGTAAATGATTTTATGCTTGATTTCTGCTCCTCTGTTGTCTGTCTCTGTTCTCTGTCTCTGTGAGTGACGCAGGTCACTATCAAAGGTCAAACCTTGAGTGTAATAAATATCTCTGTGCATTTATATTAAGTCAGACAATATGATTTTGATACAATGATTATGTTTGTGCGTTAATTTTGGTTTAGAAACTTTGACTACATATATTTCATTGTCTGTTTCATATTTTTTAGACTTTTAGAATCTATGAGACAGTGAAAATTCTTTGACTCTGTAGACATAATATCTTTGTTATACATAACAAGACAGAATGTTTTTGTTGAATGTTCTGGAGAAGAGGCCAGGTCAGGATGGTCCGGGGCAGCAAGCAACCAGGTGGCATTGACGTGCCGTTGTATTAATTAAAACTGGCGAATCAGCGATCAAGAGGGCGGAACTTCCTGGAGGAAATCGACCAGCATGTTTTGTAAACAAATGTTAGTATTTTAATGGGTTCAGGGAGGGAGTCGTGGTTCAGACTTCACAAACTGAAACACGTCTGTTTGTATTCAGGGACATGAGTTTTTGAACCCGGAGATCTCTGTAAAGCGCAAATTTTTTGACGTATTGTAATAAAACTATGTTAAACTGAGAACTTGGACGTCTCCAGCTCTTCATTTCCCATCAACGATCTGCGCAGAAAAATGGTGAGGTTTTTTCTGTTGGTGACAGATTATCAATTTTCAAGGTTTCCTCATGCAATTTTTCTAACAATCTGCTGTCATGCATCCACCACCATCCTGTTGACGTAGTCGTGATTGACAGCCAAGTGGAGTTTAAAAGGAGGATTCCCGCGCTCAGTTGGAGGACGCGTCAAACAAGCGATGACTTTCACCCAGGAGAGCGGGTTAGAGTCACATGTGAGAACAAAAGTAAACCATTTTTAACGACAATTATGTGAATAATGTTTTTTTTACGTAGCTTGCGGTACTCACGTGACCTATAGACACTGTATCCCAAATCGGATGCATCTGCAGTGCCGTACTTTCAGGTGTTTTAACGGTCATTTTGAATAAGATCGCCACCACCAGTGTATTTATAATTGATTTATACATATTTAACAATCTACATGTGATGTTTCATTTATGTACATGGAGATTTACATGTCAAATTACAATACGAAAGTAACTCTGATGAGAGAAAGCAGTAAGACACTCAAGCGACGATCTTAAAAGCACATCTGTATTTTTACTGTACTGTATTTTATTGTGAAGGACAGAAGTACGGTCCGGGTGTGTTGATAACGATGACTGATAACGTTGTTATTTATCTGGTTTACCCAGAAATATACAATTTCATTCAAAAAACTCAGCAGCCCCCATTGTTTTACTGTTTTACTGTTTTACAACGAGGAGATGAAAGTGTCCGATGTGGGATACAGTTAGCGCTAAGCTAATTCACCGGCGTTAGCGTCAACTCTGGTAAACCCGAGGCTAACGTACACGGTTAAAATGATATACTGTTCGAAAGATAAGAACAGACTTTACACTATTTAATTGATTGGAAGCATAATATGATCAGTTATATCAGTAGCTAATGTGGAATTTTGATAGAATCTCAGCCAAACGGTGTCCGATTTGGGATACAGTTTCGATAGTTCACTTCTGGCATATACATACATTTATTCACGATAATGTGCGTGTGTGTGTGGGGGGGGGGGGGTTACACACCGTGTGTAAACAGGGTCTTTGATTCTGCTTCTTTTAGATCAGATCTTTAGTATTTATCATTTGTAAATGAACACATTTTTATATTAATACCCCCAACACAGCGCAGCACGGTCAGGCTCACAGACTAGATTAGACTTCTAGGGCCAACGTAACGTAAAATATATCAGTAAGTATTAAATATTCCATGGGTAAAGGGTCAAACATGATTTCATGCCACTCTGACATTGTGGGCGATTTGTTCCAGATCATTTTACCAGCAGGCTCCACGTGCAGCGTACATTAACACATTCTGCAGTTTATTCTTATTAATCTGTTTGATTCTAAACTGCTGCTCTAAAATCTGACTGTGACAGCCCTGCCAACTCTGTGTGTGTGTGTGTGTGTGTGTGTGTGTGTGTGTGTGTGTGTGTGTGTGTGTATGTCCTAACTCTATATACTGTATTACTTTGGCTAAGGTGCCAGCTGATAGGCCCTCTGCTCCACAGAAAATAAAAGGCCCAGCTTCCTGGAGCTCTCTGCCCACACCAGAAGCCCTGTTGCTGTTTGCTGTTTATTTGTGCATCATAAAACCATATACACATTTTACACACATGCACAGTACTGATGTTACTGATTTTCACACCTCATACTTGTTGTTAGTGTGGCTCCGTCTAGTTTTACCTTTAAAACGCACACTTCAATTATGGAGTGTGAGGATGTAGTTGACGTATTTGTCTTAAGCTGAAAAAATTCCACAGTTTCTTTCTTATGGTTTATTGAAAACCTTTCGTTTGAGTATGACAAATAATAAACTGCAGCAATCCAATAAATAATAATAATTATGAGCACGGTCAAAAACTAATGTGCTCTCCTCGTCTCCATAATCTTAATTAAAACAAAGTACACAATTATGACGTTACACACATCTCAGCCAATAAGAAGAGTGCAATTACCACTAACCAATAGGCATTCCTACAACCTCAATAAAGAACTATGAACTACAAATCTGAATCATTTATCAGCTTCTTCACAATATACAAAATGGCTCTAACACTTGTATTTAGTTTCACTTTATATATATACTTTTGGTAATAAACCACTTAACTTATGAGCATTTTGTGTCTCTTCCCGGTTTTTGTCTTGACCTAGAGCCAGGTTCATGACACTGACAAACACAGTCAGAACTTCTCAGGAGCAGCAGCTTGGTGTCCAGGCTGCAGGATCACAACCTGAACCTCATGAAACTGGTGAAACGACTTCAACTCAAACACTGACGGATCACATCACACCGGACGCAACTAACCACTAACAACTGTCTCTGTTCTGTCTGAAAGAAGAGAGAGAGAGAGACTGTTAATAAGCCCAGCACCAGCACAAGAAGCTGCAGAGGGACATGATGTCCTACCTCTGCAGGTTTCTGTCCAGCTGAACGATCATCAACAGATAGACAGACAGACAGACAGACAGACAGACAGACAGACAGACAGACAGACAGACAGACAGACAGACAGGCTGCTAGAAGTTTGTTTGGACTCATCATGTCTCTCATGAGGCGTCTGTTGGACAGACGTGATGACATGTGGCTCGTCATGAACTTCAGTGTCCTCTGACCCCTTATCAGGTCAACATTTAACATGTCCTATAAGTTTATGAACACAAATCTGCAGTAGGGCTGGGCGATATGGCCCTAAAAGAATATCACGATATTGCAGGCAATTTTTGCGATAACGATATTCTTGACGATATTAGGAAATACTTAAAAAGATATAGAAAATATGATTTTTTTTGTCTGTATAAATAAATAAAAATCTAAAATATAGTTTGAAGTGCAGTGCTTTGAACAGTTGCCAAATATAAAAAATGTATTCTTGACTCTTGAGTATGAGCAAATAATAAAAATAACCATTTAGGCGTTCCGGGGGCATATTTTAATGACATTTTGTAAAGGAGAATAAAGGTTCTCGTATGTTTTATTTAAGGAATCTTATTTTGACAGTCTTCTTGTAAATTCTGGCTGACTGGTGACAGACACTCAACCTTACGGCACTACATCAAGAAGTAGGAACGTTGCCAATATCATGATATGCATTTTTTTTAACCATAAAAAAACTATACCGATATTATCATGAACGATACGATATGGCACACCCCTAATCTGCAGTATATATATATATATATATATATATATATATATATGTGTGTGTGTGTGTGTGTGTGTTTTTAATTCACCATGTGAATTAAAAAAATTAATTAATTTGTCTTAAGTTGTTGCTGTGTCTACACACTGATTTCTGGTGATTCTCATTAAGTTAAATGACATGTATAGAGCTGTGTACTACTAGCTTGCAACAACAACAAAAATGCAAAAATTAAAAATTAACAAAATGCAAAATGAGAACAGAAGAAATCAAAGCAGTATTTGCTGTGAGCACCTTTGCCTTCTTACAGCATCAATTCCTCAAACCAGCTGCCTCAGACTGACACTGACAGCACAGAACTATATAAATACACATTAACAGAGTTCATGCAATATTTATTCATCAGACTTGGACTACTGGACTGACAAACGGCTTAGAAACATGAGCTGGAAGATGCAGACTGTTCATTTTCTAATTTAGATATAAATATATGCACATTTTTAAACTTTTGTATTGTTGTTCTGATAATTTTCCTGATGTTGTGGCTCTTTTTCAAATTCAAATTTATCTCCAGAACATTATTTGGGGGAGCTTTCTCTGCAAATTGGGGTAAAAATTAGCAGAGTGACTTAAAGTAACAGAACATATGAAATAAAATGATAAGCTGTCATACTAATATGATCCTGACTGTCAGTAAAGCTGGTCAGCTGCAGGTTTTTGCTCTGTGACCTTTGACCTTTGTGCAGGATCCATTCCAACATTAAACTGTTGTTCTGCAGCCGTGACCTCTGCTGTTTTATTCCTCTTATTCTCTAACCTTGAGCGAATAGAGGCTGAGCGGCCGGCCAGCGATCAATGGGAAAAAGTGGAATTAGTCATTCTAAATCATGCAGCTGTGGTCGAACAGAGCTCCTCCAAAAATCATTAAACAATCATGTATTCCCATTGATTTATTCTAAATACCTGAGCGGGGAGCAGATTAAAGCAGGAAGAGCCGCTAATGCAGACGAAGCGCTGAAGGATGGAGCTCCTCCGGGAACGTTTCTGTCCTAATCACACGGAAACAATACGGCTGCAATTAGCAGCCGCAGCAGGTCTATTAAGCTGCTCCACCTGACACATTTATGTATTTCAGATACTGCAGCCACATTAAAGGGCTTTATTCAGCCACTTTTATGTGTGTGCAGTAAACACAGCGGAGCTCACTGACTCACTGCTGCTTTACCTTATTATCCCACTTTAAGCATTCAGAACTCAGGTTTACTAAAGGTTGCTACAGAATGCAGAACAAAGATTAGTTATCTATATATACACTCCTCCTGAGTTTGATAAACTCTGTTTTTATTTATAGTTTACACAGCGTCCCAACTTTTTACCATCAGGGCTGTAGAGGACTGGAGCAAGGTTATTATAGTTAACGAAAACTAACGAAATAACAAAAACTAGAAATGAAAAAACATTTTTGTTTACTGAAATAAAAAAACGATAACTAACTGAAACTGTATTGCGTGGTTACAAAACGATCTAAAACTAACTAAAATTATAGTGAAAATGTCCTTAGTTTTCGTTTTTGTCAACTTTTTACATTCATAATTCAGTGTTTCTATTTGAACATGCAACACATGGTGAATATGTTTACTGAGACTGGGATGTTTACACTAGAACCAAAATTCAAAACAACTGGAACTGTAAGAGTTAATAACCTTATTGGGGCTGAGATGATAAACCAAAGGAAATAAACGCAAAATTTATTATGACCTCTTTGAATCTGGCACCCAACACATAGCCCATTACAAAAAAAACTAAAACTAACACCAAAACTAATAAAAACTAAACTAAAACTAAGCATTTTCAAAAAATAAAAACTAAACTAAAACTAGAAAACTCACTCTAAAAACTAACTAATACTAACTGAATTTGAAAACAAAAATTCACAACGAAATTAAAACTAAAACTAATGAAAAATCCAAAACTATTATAACCTTGGACTGGAGTCGCTCCTCTGAACTGGTTTCCATCACAAATTAAAGGGATAGTTCAGGATTTTGTCGTATGAAACACTTGTCAGCAGTGTCATGTAGGGCTGGGCGACATGGACCAAAAATCATATCCCGGGATTTTGAGGCCGAATGGCGATATATAGGCCTTTCACGATAATTACTATCGACTTATTGTTCAATATATAAAAATGGACACGATAGTTTTTTTTCTGGACTCAATATATTGTTGTTTACATGTGTGACTTTTTGTGCTTTTTTGTGTTTAAAGTAAAGCTGCAAATGTTTGACAGGCAGCACGAACTGCAAAAAAACCCACCTATATTTCCCAAGCAGCCATTCCAGCTGTTTATATGTTATTTTAATAATAAAATAATATAATAAATAATGATTATCTCAGAGCCTGAAAGTCCATTTTATTTGTTTTGGTGGCAGTTTATTTATTTATGTTTTATTTATCTAGGATATTTTAAAATTTCTTTTCCACATTCCAATTCCTATGTTGAATATTCTCGGGATTAAAAAAATAATTTTTGTGGAAAAAAATTAATTTATTATACTCTAATATGGTTATAGAACTAAAACAACATCGATACAACGATACTATTGTTTATCCTGGTAGTTTCTGGGAAAATATATTGTCCTAAAAAAATGTGTTATCGTGACAGGCCTAGCAATATACAATATATAATATATACATTGGAATTTTAAACAAAACGTGCAAAGTGTTTAGTTTTAACTCAACGTCACAGGTAACCTTCAGCAACCTGTTTAATTTAAAGACTTGATCAAATTCAAAAGCTTCCACCTGTTGAAGCAATTTACTTGCTTCATGTTTTGCAAACAATGTCGTGTTGGTCCTCATGTGAAATCCAAAATATTTCCAAATTACAGAACCATTTTTTTATTAGGAACTTGCTCTTCCTCTTTATCAACTGGCACCATGTCAGCGATGTTTTTTTGAAAAGTTGGTTGTGTTGCGTCGTTGTGCAGGAAGCCTACGGAGAGCAGCAGAGAATGCACCGTGTCTGTCGGGAGCAGAGAGGAGCAAACAGTCGCAACAAACGGGATTATCTAAACTACATATGTCTTTTTAAAATATATCGGTCCAACTCGTAATACCGATATACCGCCCAGCCCTAGTGTCATGGATACAAAGCTGTCAGTTTACACTATGAGTTCTGGCTAGTTCTGATCATAGAATAGAAAGTTTGAAACTACAAGTTTTTACTGCATAAAACTACATGTTCACTAAAAGGTCAGACAGTCCAGTAGAGGGGGGGTGGATTTTTTTTTTCCTGTCTCATCCTGTTCCAGCCTGAAGACCCAGACAGCTTCACTAAAGGACACAAAAACCTGAACAACACACTGGAAAGGTCCCATATTCTAATGAGGTCTCATTCAGCCTCTTTTTGGCAGCCAAAGTTACGAGCTATTTACTAACAGAGGGAACATCTATTCTCTCTTATTTCAGCTTCTAACCACCAACATTGACCCCAGGGAGCTTTTAGTGTTAAATACTTTATTACCACTAACAAGGTTAAACACCAGCAACAACCCAAACTGGATCTAATTAACTTCGAACTGATCCATAAATTATGTTTTATCAATAATTAAACTCATTATTCTTATGAAAGAAAGAGAAAGTGACCCGGTGATTGAGATAAAGCAGACAGCCTGTGAGGACCCCTCAGGTCCACCGCCGGCCCTCGTGGGGGTCTGACCCTCAGGTTGAGACCCTCAGATTATCTAAAACCACTAAAGTTATTCATGACACCGGCTATAAAGACGTCGTGTGATTCATTCGTTCGTCGCAGCCAATTGTGTGATAAAATATGAGATTAACAGAAGATATCATGAATGTGACGGCAGCAGAGAAACGGCAAAGATTTAAATAAGTCAGACAAGTTGTTCTGCTGAGACTTTAAAGCCGTGTAACTTATTCCCTCAGAGGAAATATTAATCAGGGCAGATTAAATGCTCGGCACATTTGCTTAATGTCTCAGAGGAGCCGTCTGAAATTACACATCATGACAAAGCTTTTACATCTCCAGCTCCAGAAGGGAGCTTTAAATCCTGCAGTCGGAGGATTAACACACATTACATGATCCCAGTCCCACAGAGACGCTCTTAAAGTTTCTCATGTCTCCGTGTGGTCACTGTCCAACACTTCTCCAATTAGAGACACTAACATGATGTCAGGGGCAGGAGGGAACAGCACAATCTACAATCTACAATGTCATTCAGCAGACGCTTTTATCAAAAGCAACATACATTTGAGAGAAAATACAACACAAGCAGGGATGAAGTCAGGAAACAACAAGAATACGCAAGAATGAGTGGCATGTACTAAGTTTAGTCCTGTTAGGCTGTAAGGGTTTTAAGCCATTAGTGTTTTAGGCCGTTAGTGAATTTTGGACGCAAGTGCTTTTAGGACGTTAGTTCTTTTAGGAGTTAAGTGTTTTTAGGAGTTAAGTGTTTTAGGCAGTAAGTGTTTTTAGGACATAATTCTTTTTAGGACATAATTCTTTTTAGGCCGTCAGTGTTTTTAGGCCGTAAGTGTTTTAGGCTGTAAGTGTTTTTAGGCCGTAAGTGTTTTAGGCCGTAAGAGTTTTTAGGCTGTAAGTGTTTTTAGGCCATAAGTGTTTTAGGCTGTAAGTGTTTTTAGGCCGTAAGTGTTTTTAGTTGTAAGTGTTTTAGGCTGTAAGTGTTTTTAAGACGTAAGTGTTTTAGGCCGTAAGTGTTTTTAGGCCGTTAGTGATTTTAGGCCGTAAGTGTTTTTAGGACTTAAGTGTTTTTAGGACGTTAGTGTTTAAGGCAGTAAGTGTTTTTAGGCCGTTAGTGTTTTTTTGACGTGTTGATGATGTTCCGGGCAGGAGGGAACAGCAGACCCCCTTTAACCACACACACACGTTCATTTTTGCAGATAAATCGCTGTGATGCTCCTTCTCGTCCTGTCTGTATAAATGCTCTGTTGGTATCAGCCTCACCTATAGGACCTGATTATTATTTTTTTGCATTTTGAACAAAAAAACACACAAAAAAGACATATAATCTGATTTATAAAATTGTGTTTCAATGAGGAGAACATCTATATTTTATACTAAATTAACTAACATTTTTTTTTCTTTTCCTTGTAAAAGTTTTTTTCTCTATTGAAGTTTTTTTTGTCCCGTTAAAATGTTTATTTTTGTTTGTGGAAAAAACACAAAAAAAAAACTAAAAATCGGATTCAGAAAAGTATGCTTTTTTACTTTTAGTGAAGTTTTTTAAGAGTTGGCTACAAATAAATATTTTGTATTTGTTTTAAAGGTTTTGTTTGTTTGTTGTTTTTTTTTGTTTTTTTTCCTTTTTAATGTTTGTTTGTTGTTGTTTTTTTCTTGTTCAAGGTTTAGGTTTGCTTTATTTAGTGTTCTCATTAAAGTTTTTTTTTGATGACTGCAGACTTTTAACCTTTGACCTTTCTGCAGATATATAATTAATTTCAACATTTAAATATAAATGTTTTGTGTTTGTGTCTTTTATCAGGAGTTCTACAGATCTGATTTGATTTTCTGACCTTGAATGGGGACAGTAAACACGACTCTGTCTCTATGCATGATGGGAAGTGTAGTCTGCAGTGTGTGGGACCTGTCTGACCCGCCTGCTGATGTCGGTACACCTGCAGTGGAGACTGAACTATAATGAACGCCGTCAGAATCAGAAGTAAAGCGCCTCAGATAATTGTAGTCCTGAGCTCCATTTATTATGTAATCTGGTTCATTATTTTCCTCAGTTCAAACTCTCATCTCAACAAGAAAACAAAAAGTCAATTGGACTTTGATGGCCCCTCAGAGAGAGAGAGAGAGAGAGAGAGAGAGTGTGTGTGTGTGTGTGTGTGTGTGTGTGTGTGTGTGTGGCTGCACATCGACTTGTTGAGCCGCTCGATATTCCTTCAGCACAAACAGAGAGAATGAAAGCACTTTTAAAGGCTGAGGCGACTGTTCTGCCACAGCGATCTGCATCGATGCTGCTGATCAATGAGGGGGGGTGAGGGGGGAGTGGTGGGGTGTAATCATTAACTGTGTGTGGGGGTTCCTCCGGCTGCCCCCCCCCCCCTCCCCAAGCGGGGCACGAAAAAGATCCATACCTGCACATTAGTCACCATTTAACACATTAGAATATGTGTGTTTGCTCAGAAACTGACTCAGACTCTCAGCTGCTCTTTACCTTCAGCGCTGAAATTAAATAGAAAAGGAATGAAGCTTTCCCCAGGGGGCGCCGGAGTCATGTGACCAGAGTTACACTTCATCAGTAGCAGGTTCACACACACTTTCTGAGACTTTCAGCCCCCGAAAATGACTCTAAAAAGGTTCTTCCATCCAGTGTTGTATGTGTTTCCACTGCAGTGTCCAGCAGACCGCTCTCCCTCACAAACATCAACACAGGACAGCAGTAGAACAGCATAATACGACTCAGATTCAGCTTCAGACTGTCCTCCACTCCATCTTGCTGATGGAGGGAGGAAGGGGAGGTGGATGGGTCCAACAAACAGAGGACTTTCACCAGGACAACAGGGTTGACA
Organism: Centropristis striata; assembly: GCF_030273125.1. NCBI lineage: Eukaryota > Metazoa > Chordata > Actinopteri > Perciformes > Serranidae > Centropristis > Centropristis striata. The sequence continues at coordinate 31,742,505 of NC_081535.1, forward strand.
CAGAAAAAGACACAAAATGACCTAAAAAAGACACAAAATGACCAAAGAAAGACACAAAATGACCTAAAAAGACACAAAATGACCTAAAAAAGACACAAAATGACCAAAAAAAGACACAAAATGACCAAAAAAAAACACAAAATGACCAAAAAAGACACAAAATGACCTAAAAAAGACACAAAATGACCTAAAAAAAAGACACAAAATGACCAAAAAAGACACAAAATGACCTAAAAAAGACACAAAATGACCAAAAAAAGACAAAATGACCAAAAAAAAGACACAAAATGACCAAAAAAGACACAAAATGACCTAAAAAAGACACAAAATGACCAAAAAAAGGACACAAAATGACCAAAAAAAGACACAAAATGACCTAAAAAAGACACAAAATGACCTAAAAAAGACACAAAATTACCAAAAAAAGACAAAATGACCAAAAAAGACAGTTGTAGTAGTATTGAGTATGGGGATAAAGTCGTATCATGGGGCCGATACGCTGATTCACACCTCTAGTGTCGGTTGTGTTTCAGCCTCAGGTTAAACTAACAGCTGCAGAAACTAGAAGGTGTTCCCTCAGTCTTGTTTCTGTCCTTACAGTTCGTCTGTCAGAACCTGAACCCTGCAGCAGGCTCAGGCTCAAAGGGAGAAACTTTAGTTTTGTAAATATAAGTAAGTAAAATCACAGTAGTTGGATAAAAACACACTTGAACCCTCAGTCAGTGTGATGTATGACAAGTTTTATAAACACATCAGCATGTTGTCAATAATCTGAGCTGTATTAAAGCTGCAGCAGCTGGACAGATGCCTGCCTGGAGTGTGTGTGTGTGTGTGTGTGTGTGTGTGTGTGTGTGTGTGTGTGTGTGTGTGAGAGAGAGAGAGAGAGAGAGAGAGAGAGAGAGAGAGAGAGAGAGAGAGAGAGAGAGAGAGAGAGAGAGAGAGAGAGAGAGAGAGAGAGAGAGAGAGCGTGTGTGTGTGTGTGTGTGTGTGTGTAGGCTGTCGGCGCTCCAGCAGATATAATAATGGCTTTTAATGGCTGCTGATTAATGCACATAATGAAAGGATCAATAGTCATAACGTGCTGTCCTCCCACCTGCAGCTCTCAGCACAAAGTCAACCTGTGACACTGTTTTATTTACACCTCAAACACATCATTTGCCTGCTCAGCCCGCGCCGCTGGACCCCCTCAGGATAAAATGTATTGCCATTTAAACATGACAAAGAGGCCATTGAGGTGGCCATTACAATAATCCATCATGTCTAGCAGGGCTGGATCCAGCCGCGCGCTAAATCCAATCTACGCAGGGTCAACACGCTTTTTACACAGTACGGCCCAATCAGTTACACACACACACACACACACACACACACGGCATATTTTACATGTTACACATCTGTTTCTGTCACATGTCGGTTTTTAAAAAATCCTTGTTTCAAAGTAGCTTTTTAAAATTATTACTCATTCTATTATTGTTATTTAAGGAAGTGGGGTTTTTTTTTTTACAATTTGCCACTCAGTTATTATTAAATGTCAGCTTGTTATTAACCCTCTGAACCCCAAGAGAAGAAAGCAGCTTTCTTTTTTTTTTAAATTAAAAATCAACAAAAATCATCCGTTTATCATAGAAAGAAACTGTAAAAACAGACATTATCGTCAGAGTTTGAACTTTCCAAAGGTCCTTGAGTGGATCATCAGTTATAAAAAGTGACCAAAACTTGTGTAAAAACGTTGATATTTGTCTCTTTATTCTCCATGTGTCATTTAAAATAAAGTGTTTGCACTAACCAGATCCTGTTAAAAACATTGTGAAGACATGATTGATTCTGCTGAGACCAATTGTCACGTGACAAATCATCACTGAAAATCTGTTTACACAGAGCAGAGAGGAGAGGACAGGAGAGGCTGTTTACACAGAGCAGAGAGGAAAGGACGGGAGAGGCTGTTTACACAGATCAGAGAGGAGAGGACAGGAGAGGCTGTTTACACAGAGCAGAGAAGAGAGGACAGGAGAGGCTGTTTACACAGATCAGAGAAGAGTGGACAGGAGAGGAGAGGCTGTTTACACAGATCAGAGAAGAGAGGACAGGAGAGGCTGTTTACACAGATCAGAGAAGAGAGGACAGGAGAGGCTGTTTACACAGATCAGAGAGGAGAGGACAGGAGAGGCTCCATGGAACAGACCGTGAGCCTCCCATCACACTAACTGTTGTGACTTTACTCTTGACTGGATTTATTTAAGACTTTTTACCAGGGTACCTGAAGTGATTTTACAGTAATAACACATCAGACTTTAGTTACTTATTCCCAGCAGGATATTCGTATTGGATGAGTTCAGTGTGAAACCATGTGGTCGACCTTTTGTTCTCTCTGTAAGAGAAGTGGAATGGCAGTTCTGTGTTTTCAGTTTTAACTGCAAACCAATGAAAATAATTGCAGTTTGACTGATAGAAATCTGTTGAGTTATTATTGTCTAAAGTGAAGAGCAGAGGTCTCTTTAATGTGTCATATTTGGAGGTTATTGTCGTGTTGTTATCGTGTCTCTGCACTCAGACTTACGTTTGGTCGATGCAACAGGCTGTTGGACGGATCCTTCCCCGCTCTGCTGGTCTCAGGTCAGCTCACCTGCATGGAGACAGAGACAGACAGAGACAGTTAGAGACAGAGACAGTTAGAGCAGGGGTGTCAAACTCAAATACACAATGGGCCAAAATTTAAAACTTGAATAAAATCGCGGGCCAACATTGAACAAATAAACCTTTTAATATATACCAAACATGTTTTGCTTTAACATTAAATATGGAACCAGCAACACTTATAAACATACAATATATAACTAAATCGTGCAGACATGCAAAATCAAATTTCAAATAAAAAACACATCAATGTCATTAATTTATTAAATAAAGAATAAATAAAAATCGTATGCCTCTTTTCTGTTTGCATCCTTCTGATTTAAATATCAAAATAAAGTTTTTCAACAGGTCAATACATTTAAAAATAAAACAACAATAATAAGTCTAGTATTAGCGGTACATGCGCCGCATAATACCGGCGGGTCAGCTTTTATAGTACAATAATAATATAATAATTTGATATTAGCTTGCGGGCCAAATAAAATTACACTGCGGGCCAAATTTGGCCCGCGGGCCAGAGTTTGACACCCCTGAGTTAGAGACAGAGACAGTTAGAGACAGTCAGAAACAGAGACAGTTAGAGACAGTCAGAAACAGGGACCGTTAGAGACAGCTAGAGACAGACAGAAAGTTGGAGACAAAGACAGAGACAGGGACAGTGGGAGACAGGCTGTGGTGAGAATGGAGCACTTGTTGCTGTTTTATCTGTGACGGGGTGATTGAGTGTGTGACTCTTTAACTCTGGGCCAATCATTAGTGTGTTATCAGCAGCAGCTCTGTTCCCACAAACACCTCGTCCCTCACCGGCTCACTGCTCATCAGCTCTCTTCACACAAACTGCTCTTACTTCTGCATGCATCGTTTGGTTACGACGTCAACCTGATCACATTAACCCTCTGAGGCCCACAAAGGGTCACTTTAGATGTCTAAAAGCCAGGGACAAATAGTTGCAGCAATGTTTGGGTTGATACTATTTATTTCACACATTTGGTGCTAAATTTAACCTTTTTTTAGCTGTAGAATGGATTAAAAAAAAAGTTGTAAACTCCTCCAGAATCCCACATCCAGACATGTTGTGATTTGGTTTCAGAAACGTTTGGCTTCTCACTCTGAAGGTCTGAAATTCGAATCTGACTTTGCATCAATATCTTCTTTTTTACCTCAAGTCACAGTTAGTTTCTCCAACTTCTTTCACACGTGTTTGAGTTTTGATCCGGTTCCTATCGACTTATTACAGAACTTATCAAATCTTTTCTCAAGCTCAATTTTGTGTCATTAGCATTTATTGGGTTGAAACCATTTGTTTTGCTGCCATTGTTTTTATTTGAGAATCAATAAAAAAGTTGAAAACTCCCCCCAGAATCCCACACTCCAAGAGAGAAAAATCCATGCTGTGAGATTTGGTTTCAGAAACATTTGACATTTATTTCTTTCGTTGTAAAATATGATGAGATACTGTATGTCCCATAAGTTGTTGCAACAATTGTTTTGGTTGATATAATTTGTTTAACACATTTGGTAATAAAATTTGCTTTTTTTTTTGTCAAGAATGGATAAAAATGGTCAAATTACAACGATAAGACAGCAAGATCTTGAGGAACAGCAGAGAAAAATCCATTCTGTGATCTGACTTTTACACAAACTTTTGACATTTTGGAGATTTTCTGCAAGAATTAGGAGTTATGTCCAACAAGCTGTTGTAGAAATTTTGGTTGATACCATTTGTTCGACACATTTGGTGCAACATTCTGCTACTTTTTTATTTTAAAAAACAGTCAGAATCCCTCATTCAGACTCCCAGAGAGAAAAATCCATGCTGTGATCTGGTTTCAGAAACTTTTGACATTTGATAGATTTGTGTATTTTGTGCTATTGTACGGCAGCACTTGTGTTGTGTTGCTGCTAATTGTGAATCTAGTGACTCAGCCATCCATCCTCTGAATGCTCTAGGTCTCTAGTTTGTGGCTGTAAAGTTTCATGAGGCTGTGATTATCCTAGAGGTCACAGCAGCTCATTTTATACATGACTGTTCGTCTCAAACATGCAGGTAATCAGATTATTATCTCTGCACAGACGTGTATAACTCCTGGTATAGGATTTATTTCTGTTTCCCCAGGCAAGGAAGTTATGTTTCCGTTCAGTTAGTTTGGCAGAAGAACTACTGGCCCGACTTTTGTATAAATTGGGCATAGGCCAAAGAAAAACCCATTTAATTTTGGAACAGATCAGAATCTCATCTCACTCCGACTCTTTAATTATTTATCACTTCTGTGAACATTACAAGACGCCGTGTTTGTGCTGCGTTCATGTGGTGTTGGAATAATCAGAAAAATTAGTTTCCAAATGTCAAAAGGACTCAGTGATCTGAGGGATCTTTGAAGCGTCTGTGTTGTTCCCATGTTAAAGCTCATGAACTCACAGGAAGAAGCCTAAAAATCCACTTCCTGACTCTGGTACCATCAGAACAGACAACATTTTATGACACTGGACATTGAGGTGCATAAAAACATGTAAAACATATCCTGGGTCAGGAACAGATTACTGTTTGTTTCTTTTAGTTGTCATTAAAGGTTTCTTAAAAACGAGTCGCTGCGTCTTTGTGACTCTTCGTCTGAGGCTCGTTGTCTTGACCCATCGTCTCGCCGTCTGCGACCTGTTGTCTGCGACTCGCCGTCTGCGACTCGTCGTCTGAGACTCGTTGGCTGAGACTCGCCGTCTGAGACTCGTCGGCTGAGACTCGTCGTCTGAGACTCGCCGTCTGCGACTCGTCGTCTGAGACTCGTTGGCTGAGACTCGCCGTCTGAGACTCGTCGGCTGAGACTCGTCGTCTGAGACTCGCCGTCTGCGACTCGCCGTCTGAGACTCGTCGGCTGAGACTCGTCGTCTGAGACTCGTCGGCTGAGACTCGCCGTCTGAGACTCGTCGTCTGAGACTCGTCGGCTGAGACTCGTCGTCTGAGACTCGTCGGCTACGACTCGTCATCTGTGACTTCTCGTCTTGACTAGTCATCTGTGGCTCGCCGTCTTTTTTTTTCTTTTTTTTTTGATATTTTTTTGGGCATTTTGTTGCTTTTTATTGAGAGAGAGAGATATTGAGAGTGAAAGGGGGAGACAGAGGGGAAGACATGCGGGAAAGGGCTCCGAGCTGGATTCGAACCCGGGCCGCCCGCTTACGAGGACTGGGCCTCTGACGTACGCGCTCTACCAGGTGTGCCACCGGGAACGCCCCGGCTAGCCGTCTTTGACTCGCCCTTCGTGGCTCGCCATCTTTGGCTCGTCGTCTGTGACTCGTCGTCTGTGACATGCCGTCTGTGTCTCATCTGTGCTGTCTGTCTGTGACTGGTCTGTGACTAGTGGTGGTGTTTCTCCAGAGAGTATCCGGGGCAGCGTGGAGGGCTTTGAGGAGTTTTCCTGCCTGGCTGACAGCGCAGCGGAGTGAGCAGGACAGGTTCATCTGTTTGGAGATAGACAGAGCTCCCACGCTGGGGCAAACAGTCTATAACAGAATGTAAATGAAGTAGCCTGTGCCAACAAACCACTACTTTCTCTCTATCATGAATAAATATTAGTGGTTCTCAGTGTGCGGCCCGGCCTGCTTGTTCTCCCACAAAGCCCTGTGTGTGGCGTCGTCACATTCCTGGCTTCCTGTTGCTACTCCAAGCGTCTTCATTGTCCTCGGCGGTGGAAACGCGGGCGGGGGGGGGCGGGGGAAGGCCGGCGTGTTATCAAAGAGCCCGTTGGATGGTAAACACAAAGTCATTAACCTGCGACCCGGCTGGATGTTTGGAGAGCAGATTCCCTGGAGCCCCGGCGAGGTGTCAGGATGAGATGGGCTCATCAGAGCGGCTTTACCCAGCTGAAACTGAAGAATCTCCATCCAGGACGCTCAGGGTCAACACCCGGCCGATCCGCACAGATTATATTTATATTACATCACTTCTGTCCACGCCGCCTGCTTTTTATAAGATATCTCAATTATCAAGTGGTCGAAACACGTAGCAGGAGGTGCTACAGTCTGTCAATGATGCACTGAATACTACAGAAGAAGAACAATCTGAGAATGTGCACTTAAAAACACAAACAATAACAATGTTGGAGAGGATGTGGTAATATGTCAGCTGGCCATTTTCACATATTCTGGGAATGTCCTATAATTTCATGTTATTGGGAAGACATAATAGCAGCAATCAATTCAATAATCAATTTGCAGCCTGATCTCAGTTTCAGTGTTAAATATTTAGGAAACATACCAACTAAGATAAATAAACAAGACCGATACCTATTACAAATATTATTGGCTAGTAGCAAAAAGGCAATAACCAGGAAATGGCTGAGCAAGGAGTGTCCGACAATTTCAGACTGGATAGGAATAGTTAAAGAAATTTATAACATGGAAAGGTTAACATTTTCCCTGAGATACAGTACTGAAAAAGGTGACCAATACTGGAAGAAATGGAGGGACTACATGTATGAGAGGTGATTGCATATTCTGTGTGGGAAAATCTTATATTATACAAATATTATTGTATTTTTCCCCTGGGTCAGGAGCGTTTCTCCCCCAGTACAAATATGTATATATATATTCCATTTCCGCTTGTTATGGGGTTCTTTTTTATTTAATTTTTTGTACCGGTGACCTTGTGGACAGCACAAACGAAGGTATTTTGTGTCACTGGACCTGAGTTCTGCCAGCCCTTTGTTTAGAATAAAACCTGCCATTATATTTTGCCATGGATGACCCTGTCTGATGTACCTGTTCTGTGTGTATAATTATATGTTTGTGTTTTGTTTTTCACTGAAAAATCAATAAGAAGAAAGTTAAAAAAAAAAAAAAAAACACAAACAATACAAGCTACTGAGACAACATTTTTTCAACTATTTATTCATTAAAAGTACTCCTGTTGGAAACTTTCTGCAGGAATTAACAGGAATCTAGAAACAGACAAAAATACTGTAAATAAAAGCAGCTTCGATGGTTTGAAATGGTTTTTGAGTGCTGCCAGTGTTTTTTTGTTTTCATGACTAAAATTAGTTATGACAGGCGAACAGCAGCATTCAGCAGGAGAGCGTGTTCCATTATGATGCAGTTTGGGTCACTCCGTTTGTTCTGGTCAGAGTTTGATTTAATCAACTGTTGAGATCATTTGGAATAAAAAGACCTGTAACACAGATTTTACACCATTCTTGAGTATCTGTAAACTGTCATTTTGTTAAGCGATCAATTATCTGTTCATGCAGATAACCTGGCTTTTATTTAGAGTCAGAATCAGACTTGATTTAAAGAAGAAGTATATATACAGTCATGGAAAAAAAAAATCTTCAGTTTCTTGTTCATTTTAATGGCTGGTACACCTAAAGGTACATTTGTTTGGAAAAATATAATGATAACAACAAAAATAGCTGATGAGAGTTTAATGTAAGAGCTGATATCTAGACATTTTCCATCAATAAAACCTCTGATCAGCTATTTTTGTTGTTATCATTATATTTGTCCAAAAAATTTACCTTTAGTTGTACCAGACATTAACATGAACAAGAAAACTGAAGAAAACAATGATCTTATCATTTTTTCCATGACTGTATATAATTCTGTTAAGCTATTTTAAATTGAGCTCCTCCCATGCTTCCTGCTCTGTTTGACTCTAATAATAAAAAAATGTCTGTATTAAAGAAGACTTGAAACTAACGATTGAGCCCGTAAACTCATTATTGAAATGTTTACTGAGCTCAGAAATAATTTTCTCATACACTTCTATACAATCAGATTCTATTCTCTCTGCAGCCAGAGGAGTCGCCACCTGCTGGACGCCACACAGAATGCAGCTTTAAGGTCGGTAAGTTGAGCTTTCATTGAACATCAACAACATTTCCTATGACCAAACATGCCAACACTCCTGTTTTCCCATATTTCAAGGCCAACTTACAGCAGCTTCCCATTTATTGTTTCTCCTGTAATATACATGGCTTCAAACTCCATGAGGCCAGTTTGTGTTTGATGGTGATAGCATAAGTGAAACCAGAGATAAGGTCAAATATATTTAGCATCTATCATCTATGGTGGCCCATAAGTGCAAATCACAACAGCAAATCAGAAAACACAACAAATATAAAAACACAACAACAGTGTTTTTTGATTTGTTGTTGTTTTTTGATTTGCTGTTGTGTTTTTTGATTTGCTGTTGTGTTTTTTGATTTGTTGTTGTGTTTTTTGATTTGTTGTGTTTATTGATTTGCTGTTGTGTTTTCTGATTTGTTGTTGTGTTTTTTGATTTGTCGTTGTGTTTTTTGATTTGTTGTTGTGTTTTTTGATTTGCTGTTGTGTTTTTTTAATTGTTGTGTTTTCTGATTTGCCGTTGTGATTTGCACTTCAGGGCCACCGTAATCATCTCTCTTAGATGTTAGATTTGGAACCAACATTTACAATTCTTCAAAGAAACATATTTTTTATAATCAGATTTTATTTGTTTTTGTGTTCTGAATGTTGGTCCAGTAAGTCAAAGTGAGAAATATTGATCAGGTCATAGAGCTGAGGCTGATACCAACATGGCATGGTTAATATATTTAACTTTATATACAGACAGGATGAAAACAGACCAAATCTCCAAAGGGTTAAAGTAGCTGTTAGCTTGGCTGCAGCTGATGATGATTCCCCTCCAAAATAAAAGCCCTGGCCTCCTCCTCTGTCAGACCGCGAAGGCTCAAAGAGCTTCATGTTTTGCAGCGTGTGCGTTGGTGGATTTTGATCTAAACGGTGTAAAGTTTCGGGAGCTGCAGAGCCTCGCCGTGCTGTAAATGTTGCAGAAAAGCAGCCGAGTGTTTGTTGTCCGGCCGCTGTCACACACTGAGAGATATCATGTTGCACTGAGCCCAGGGGAGGAGGGCTTTAAGCCGCGGTGTGATGTCCGTCACATCTCTGATGGATTGGAAGTGTGACATTAAAATGGAAATGACTCGGGGGAGACTTGACAGGTGACCTCTGACCTGCGGCTAAGACCACAGAGTGTGAAATCCCTCAGAGAGACGAGTGACAGAGAGCCTGAAGAGCCCGCAGTGAAGAGGGATAATTATATTTACCTGTAGGCTTCAATCAGGGCACAAATATCACACACACACACACACACACACACTTATTATAAATAAGTGTGAGTTTCTCCTGATTGGGCCAAAACACCTACATGACATTAAAATTAATTAAGTTAAAAAAATGTTGATTGAACATATATATATATATATATTTGAACATATGTTCTTTAACTTTATTAATAAATATATATTTTTTTTCATTTAAAAAAATCCAAAATTTGTGATATAATTCTTAATAATATTTTCTTTCTTTTTTTAAATTGTATCCATTCATTTGTATATTTCCTACCACATTCCATGAGTCGTAGCTGCGTTTTTGACATAAACTGCTCTAAGTTTTGGGTGTTTTGTTTCTTTCATTCTTCTAACCTGATCAGTTTAACACATTTAGTAGATTTGTGTATTTTGTGCGATTGTATGGCAGCACTTGTGAATCTAGTGTGTCAGCCATCCATCCTCTGAATGCTCCAGGTCTCTAGTTTGTGGTTGTAAAGTTTCATGAGGCTGATTATCCTAGAGGTCACAGCAGCTCATTTTATACACTGAGCTCAAGTTTCACTCACTAACATCATCACACATGAAGAACATTGGGCTCATTGAATCCACAAGAGTCTCAGCTTTCCAGTCAGACCTGATTTATGCAGCTCACAGACTGATTAGGGACCCCAAGATGCACAAAGATTCACACACAAGAGGACACAATAACACATTTACTGCAGGAGAAACACTGACTGTTATCAACATGAAGTGGGCATGTCAGTAAAGAGGAGACTCGTGGGTTATCAACATAAAGTGGGCATGTCAGTAAAGAGACTTGTGGGTTATGAACAAAGTGGGCATGTCAGTAAAGAGGAGACTCATGGGTTATCAACATAAAGTGGGCATGTCAGTAGAGAGACTCGTGGGTTATAAACATAAAGTGGGCATGTCAGTAAAGAGGAGACTCGTGGGTTATAAACATAAAGTGGGCATGTCAGTAAAGAGACTTGTGGGTTATGAACAAAGTGGGCATGTCAGTAAAGAGACTCGTGGGGACACAAAGAACCGATTATTCAGATATTTAGAGGTTAGAGATCAAAGGGCCACTTTGAACACTTCGCCTGACTTGGGAGCATTTTTAGCCGACCTCTTTGGTTGGTATGAATGGATTCGTTACGTCTTTAGTCTCATGTTTTTATGTTAGAACACTACGTCCACTGCGGTTTCTGAAAGTCAGCAAAGCAAATGAGAAAACATGATATTTCCTGGTTCTGTGTGAGGATTTCTTTTAGGGTTTGTGAATTGTTGACTGGACAAGAGGAGACGTGTGATGAAGTCCCTTTGGGTTGCAGGATATTATAAACAGAGTGGAGAAAATAATGTAGAGATGAATGGTAACAAACATAATGGTTGGTTGCAGCAAGCTGCAGTTTGTTTTTATTCTTTCTGCATGAAGACAAACTGGATTTAAATCAATATTTCTTTTTAAAAGGAGTCATGGGAGACAGCGGGGATAATTCTGCTGTGACTCAACGATTAGTTTCATACAAGACGTTTGGATTGTTTCGGCTCCGCTGGCTTTAGTCACGTTTATTATTCCTCCAGCAGAGAAGAACACGTCTGGGCTGAATCAGGTTTCTCTGAATATGTTGTGGGCGCTTCATAACAAAGAATGTTTTTACCTTTTCTTAAACAAAGCCATTCAGACGGATGAAGAGGAAAAGCTGCAGCTGAGGACTTAAATCAGCTGAGAGGCAGAAAGAGACGGAGAGAATATAAAAAGGGAGATAAAGAGCAGAAAGATGGAGCCGGAGATGGATGGTGGAGCGACTCTGATGATTCCTGCTCTTACATCTGTCAGGCGAGCAGGAGGAGGAGGCTCCATACATAATTAATGACATCATTTCAACTACACTATTGACTAAACAAATGCATAAATCACGGCGGCGCGAGTCAATAGACGCGGAAACATTTAATCATGTTGTAAATGATGACTACTGTTCCCATAATGCCCTAATGATTGTGGCTGTCAGCGATCAGAGCGGCTGACTGACAGCCGAGCCCACTGGATATTTGCTGTTTTGTTTATCAGCCGGCCGCCGCTGAATAAAAGTGGAGGAACATGTCGAGGCTGTCCGTCTGCCTTTTCATCTGCTGCCTAAATGGGTCTGGGGATTGGAGAGTGCAGTTTATCCCCTCCATTCTGCCCGACACAGAAACCATTTAAAGCTCAGCGGCGGGAGGCAGACAGCAGTCTGTCACCAGAGACACACTCACATCAACTGTTCACATGCTGCTGCTCAGCTCTCTGCTGCTGCTGCTGCTGATGCCCAGCGCCATGCAGGCCTTCACACCACACCACGCTTTATCTGCATTTATATATCAACATATAGTCATGAATGGTCATGGTTTTCTTGAAAATAAAAAAAAACATTATCAAGGAAACCATGGAAAATGATATTTATATATCATTTTATGGTAGAAAAATCCTAAAAGTTTAATTTAAGAGCTGATATCTAGACATTTCCATGGTTTTATTGATAACAACCACAATCATTATCAATAAAACCATGGAAAATAGCTAGATATCAGCTTTTAAATTAAACTCTTTGTTGTTGTCATTATATTTGTCCAAACAGATGTACCTTTAGTTGTACCAGGCATTAAAATGAACAAGAAACTGAAAAACACGGGGTGGTCTAATCATTTTTTCCATGACTGTATAGTAATGTTCAAGGAAACGCTGCTAATTTGTAAAAAAAAAAAAAAAAAAAATGTCTGTTAAAACTGTTTTCTTTGTTCTGGAGGGTTTCAGTGTTCTGCACACCACTCATCATATCAAATAATCCACTAATATTCATATGGCCGCAGCATCAGAGTGTTTCTCCACAATCACAATGTGGTTTATTGCCCAGTCAGCTCGTGTACAAAACAAACAGCTGGAATGTAGATACAGATTATAGAAAGTACTGCAAGTGACAAATAATAACAAGAGAAGAAGAGAAAATACCAAAGAAATAGAAAAAAATATTTGAAAAATATATACAAATATAAAATGTAGAAAGGATATGTACAAAATAATGTGTTTATTATAGGGGCAACCAGTCAGATATTTATCATAATCTCCGTTGTTTTTGTTTTCCATTTTTATTAATAATATTCTCCCACAAATCTGTTCTGATTGTCTTATTGGACGATATGCAGATGACACTGCGATTTATTCTTTACGTTACAGAAGATTCGGTTTCATACTAACAAACTTCTGCTGAAGTATGAAGAATGATGCAAAATCTTGTTTGTCTTTACACATATTTAATTCTGCTTTGACCCTCTGATTATTGCTGTTTATGGTTTTAACATTTATACACATTTAGGTTCCAGAAATTGCTCTTGATATTCTTGTTATTATCTGTCTTTGAGTAACTTTAAAAAGCATTATACAAAATGCTTATTATTATATTTTTTTCTTACCTGTAGTGTTATTTATATAAGACACACACAAATACAGATAATAGACAGTAAATAACTGTATTTTTATATACATATATATATGTATGTATACACATATCATATATATGTACATATACATATACACATATCATATATATGTATATATACACATATCATATATATATATGTATATATATATATATTATATAACCAGGGTTTTTTTCAACTTTAATATGAGGGGAAGTGTTTGCTGCCAGGCTTTTCATCGTTTTTTTGTGATTTACCTTTTTTTTTAATTAATTAATTAATTAATTTGTTTTAGGATTCACTGTAATTTAACAGTCCACACCATAAAGCATTTGAATTGAATAATACTGTAAAATAAATACATCTATAATATCCCATTATATTTACAGATTTAAACTTTTATTTTACGGTTAATATTTGTAATAATCCTATTTATGGCATATGCACCTAATGTAGCAATAATAACTGTGTTTTTACCATGTAGTTGGATAATATTAGAGAAGATGAGTGAGTGATAAACAGCTCTGCATGGGTTTGTGTTTCTGAGGTTCAGAAAGATCTCCTGTCACTGACTGATGAATATATATCAGGTATAATAAACAGATCTATGGATTAGTGTTTGAGTCTCAGCATTGATCTGTAGGATTCTTATTGGACCTGTGATGACTCCAGGATTATATATATATATATATATATTATATCTATGTGTGTTTACCTGCTGACTGCAGATCTGTCAGCGTCTCGCTGTGTGATGCTGATATTTCACAAACAGAATGATGTTTGCAGCGCGGTGGCGGAGGCGGTCGCGGTTCCAGTCGCTGCCCCCCCTCACGCCTGACTCGGGATATTAATGCGCTCCAGTAACTGTTAATTTCACTTTGGAGAAGTGATTTATGGGTAGACGGCGAGCAGAGGCAGAATCTAATTGAGATCAGAATGGCTGTTTCTCACACAGTCACGCCTGCACCTTCCAGATGGGCGCCGTGATTAATGCATAATGAGCAAATAATCCATGAAATTAATAAAAAACTATTCTTCAGCTCTTCATGGAGAACACAATAAATACAAATAGGAATGAGAGGGGCTTTCTGTTTTTCACACAGCAGCACAGTCATCAATCTGAGGCTCCACTGTCTGTCTGCAGCTGAGAGGTCGGGGACAAAGACGTCTTCATCTCTCACACGTCCTCTCATAGGAACCTATGACATGTTCTTTTCTGGGTTTTATAATCTAAGTAAATATCTGAATGAATGCTAAATGTTGAAAATCCAATGAGCTTCATATTACTGTCTCTGGACAACATTACAATATTTGTGCTATCGTGCAATTTTAATGATTTAATTGTCTGCGAGGCAGTGCAAAACTTATATAAAAACCACATTCAATAAATAAATAAATGCTCTTTGTGCTGTTTTCAGTTGTATATTTGTCACAAAGCCTCAGCAGATTATTCAGCCATCCAACTAGGGCTGGGCGATATGGCCCTAAAATAAAAATTAAAAATCACCATATTTCAGGGTATTTTTGTAATAACAATATTCTTGAGGATATAACAAAATACAGAAAAAAATATAGAAAATATGATTTTTTTCAAATTCTTTTAGAGTCTGTATAAATAAAAATGGTACAACAAAATAAAAATCAACCATAAATCTAAATTGTAGTGTAAAGTGCTAATCTCAACAGTCGCCAAATACAAAAAATCTACTCTTAACTCATCAGCGCAAAATGGAAATATTGGAAAGTAATAAAAATAATTCTGCAGTGGTGGGATGTAACTAAGTACATTTACTCAAGTACTCTACTTAACTTGTGTATTTCCATTTCTGTAACTTTATTATTTTTACTTCACTTCATTTTAAAGGCAAATATTGTATTTTTACTACACTCAGCTGACAGCTTTAGTTACTTTTCACATCAAGATTTAACGTAAAAAACGTGACGAAACATTATTATAATTTTATTTTGACGCCACGACATCAAGAAGTAGGAATGTTGCCATTATTGCGATATGCATTTTTTACCGGTATTGTCATGAACGAGACGATATGGCACAGCCCCGGTCCCAACATTTGTGGAATCAGTTAAACAGCAGAAACACTGATTTTATTCAATTAATTACATCGACGTTTTGGCAAATTCTTCAATATTCCATGTTTTACAGTCGATCACATTCATATTATGACATGCTGCAATGCTGTCCTTTGGTTTCTGCATAATGAGGAGTGAAATAAAAATACAAGATATTTACCAGACTCCTGATGTTACAGGTAGGCATGTCACAATAACACAGTTTTTAGGAAGATATATTTTCTCAGAAACTATCACGATAAACGATAGTATCGATTGTAGTTTTAGTTTTATAACCTTATTTGAGCAAAATAAGTTCATCATTTTCCACAACAATGACTTTTAAAATATCAAGAATATTAAACATTGGAATTGAAATGTGGAAAAGAAATATTAAAATATCCTAGATAAATAAAACATAAATAAATAAACTACAACCAAAACAAATAAAATAGACTTTCAGGCTCTGTTTACGAAACATTACACTGAGATAATCATTATGGAATATATTGTTTTATTATTAAAATAACATATAAACAGCTGGAATGGCTGCTTGGAAAGTTTTTTTTCCCGGTAATTCGTACTGCCTGTCAAACATTTGCAACTTTACTTTAAACACAAAAAAGCACAAAAAATCACACATGTAAACAACAATATATTGAGTCCAGGGAAAAACTATCGTGTCCATTTTTATATATCGAACGATAAATCGATATAGTGATTATTATGAGTGGCCTAGTTACAGGAAACCAGATGTGCATCAGCAGAACATCTGCAGCTTTTATATCTATTGTTGATGAATGTGATGCATGTTTTCTAGATTCATCGTTTGCCTTTTATTCTGCACCTGAACACATAATAATAATAATAATAATAATGTGAAGGACTACAGGCCTGGACAGGACCATGCTGAGTTTAATGAAAGTCTTTTTAACTGCTAAGTAAATTAACAGTTTCTGAATTAGGAGGATTTTCTGCTTTTGGACAGAACAGACTTGTGCAGGCGTTGAGGGTTTTTTTCAGACAAAATGATGAATTGATTGGATGTAAACTGCCTTCAGAGTGCTCCGATCGCCTAGATCAGCGATAAAGAGCTGCGTGTGATTTAGACTCATCATTAGAATATGTGAGCGGCGGACATTAGCCGTCTAAGTGTACTTGAGAAGACGGATGCTGCGAGTAGAGAGGGAAGACGGCGAGAGGAGCGGCCCCGTTTATCGATTGACAAAACTGGAAGGTTTTCATGTTAAATGTGGACAAAGGATCCATAACACTAAAACACCTCTCTGCACAATCTGTTCTATTGATTTCTACATAAGAATTCATCTTTCTGCATGAGAACAAAGACCAATCAGCTGCGTGCACGCCGGGCTGATGGATGCGTGTCGGCGGGGTCAGAGTGCGTCCGCAGTAATGAACTGTGTGTTTAACGTATTACATCACTGTATTTATTTGCTCGGCGTGACTCTGACCTGCATATTTTACATTTCACACATAAGAACGTTACACAGCTGCAGCTCAGTCATGCGGGAAGAGTCCCACGTCCTCACCAACCATCTCATGACCCACTGAGGCTGCAAATATGATCCATATACATACACTCTGCACCGAGGCCTCGAGTTTCACTGCAATAAAGAACAAGTCTGGAGGTGGGAACAACTCAGACATGTCTTTATGCAGAATAACACAGTTAGAATGACAGAAATCAGAAGAAAAGTTGAATTTCTCTGACACATTTCTTTTAAATAAAACAAAATTTATATATAAACGCTTTTCCAAGTAACTACAACTGTCCTGAATGTTGTAAAACCAGTTTTCTTCAAAGCCTCTCCTGTCCACTCCTCTCTGCTCTGTGTTCACAGTGTCTCTGAGGAGCAGAATTTAATGTTTTTAGTGCAAAAACTTTATTTTAAATGACACATGGAGAATAAAGAGATTCTGACACAGATATCAACATTTGACACAAGTTTTGGTCACTTTTTATAACAGAAATGTTCGTAATTTATGATCAGTTCAGAAACCGTCGGAAAGTTCAAACTCTGACGATGAAGCCTGTTTTTACAGTTTCTCTCTATGACGGATAAATGGATTTTTGGTGATTTTTTAAAGAAAACAAACGGTGGGTTGAGAGGGTTAAGGAGCAGCAGCAGCCCTGAAACTATAAAACAGAAGAAGGAGGTCCAGTTGTTTTCATGTGGTGTCTGTAAAGTCTGAGAGAGATTCTGCAGCTCTGAGATACAAACAGGTCTGAAGTCAGAGAGAATAAACAGAGAAAACATCAGGAACACGGAGCAGGACTGCATTTGTAGGAGGAGTAATCAGATTACTGAAACATCTTAAAGAATTCATAATTCAATGATAAACAGATTGTAACGATATAATGTCTCAGAGGGACGTTCTTAAAGGAAACATCATGAGATTAAATACTCACAGACCCATCTATTCACACACACACAAACACACACACACACACACACACACACACAAACACACATACACACACACACAGATATGTCTCTATACTGGACATTAGCTGTGCACACAGACCTGGGGGTACAGGTCCAGTCTGAGGGGAGCAGTGGTGCATGCTGGGTAAGTGTTGTGGTGGAGAAGCACACTTTAACACCAAACAAATGCTTTGAGACAAATTGCTAATCGCTGTTTTAACACTTTATAGGACTACAAAGGGGGACCTAGACCAGGACCAGGGGGGGCAGGGACCAAGACCAGGACCAGGGGGGGCAGGGACCCAGACCAGGATCAGGGGGGCCTGCCGCGGCGCCGCGAGAGGACTCTTTCCTGCAGCAAGAGGCGTAAATCTGAGCGGCGGTCTCTGTCTGCAGACATCCTCAGAACACAGCCTCACCATCCATTACACTCACACAGAGTTATTAACATTCATCAGGAACGATTAAACCTTCAACAAAACACTTAGAGGAACGACTCGGCTCGTTTATCTCAAAGTTCAATGTTTTATTTTTAAAAACTGCCACTGAGAATTACAAACTGCTCGTTAGCTGAGCAATATTAAGACTACAAAGCCCAGAATGCAACACTGTGCAGAAGAGACAGAATAATATCCGATCCTCAAACACGGATGCTGTACAGCGTCACAATAACTATTCAGTCAGACGATAAACTGTCCAACAAATTATTTAGATAAACGATACTGATGCAATTTTAAGTACAACTAATGCTGCTGTTATGATTATAATATAATATGACATTACATACTTTTAAATATAAAGCATAAAACCTTCACGGATCAAAAACTCATCACAGAGTCATTATTGAGCTTGTTTACAGTTTGAGGTGTCCTGTCAGCAGTTTGACAGACTTTTTTTTTCTTTATAATGTGTTTTCTTTATAATTCCATATACTGCAAGTTAGCTGCAAGTCTTTTATATAGAAAAGTGCAATATTTTCATTATCTTATCGGCCAAGAGCAGCAGGTGATTATTTATAATCAATCAGCCAGAAAAAAAATCCATGTTGTGAGTCTCATTGTGCAGACAATCTGCGGCACAGAGGAAAAAATGATACGCTAAAAAGGAACAGAATTAAAAGGTAAAAGACGCTGTTATAATGATAATATAATATGACATCACAGACTTTTAAATACAAAACATAAAACATTCATGAATCAAAAACTCATCACAGAGTCATTATTGAGCTTGTTTACAGTTCGAGGCCTGTCAGCAGTTTACAGGTTTTTTTTGATACTTGAGTCACGATATTATTTTATCCTGATACTTGAGTCACAATATGATTTTATCCCGGGAGGGAGGAAGCCAAGTTTGCAGTGTTGCCCAACATGATATCCTGACGCACACCTGCCTATAGATTCCTCAGATCTTCTAGTTTCATATGATACCAGTATCTCCAGAATATACATAAAAACGGCGAAAATACTGACGGCAGGAACGCTAAATATTGATACTTGGTGGCCATGAATCGATATAATATTGCCACGCAAAATACCGCGATACTATGCTGTATGGATATTTTCTCCCACTTCTATAAGTGAGGGAACGTCCTGCTGCTAGAACATCAGAGTATTCCTCTGGATGTGGATGAATCAGCTGGTCAGTGCCGGGCCGATCAGGATCTCCATAGGAACTGGCTCCACAGGTGAACCTGCAGCAGTCTGATCTGCTGAGTGTCTCATCGATCCTTTCATTACTGGCTTCCATTAAAAGAAGTTGCTGATCTGGACGCCGTTATCAATAAGAGCGTGTTCCAGTCGGAGCATGAACTCGTTCCTCCCGCCGCTAATATCCCAAATGCTTCTTATGACCTACTTATGAAGTCAGTCTATTGATCCCGCCGTCTGTGGCGGCCGGAGAGGACCGGAGCGGAGAGGGGGCTAAGTGAACCTCCTTTTACTCTCCTGATGACCAGACGCTGCCCGGGTCAGAGGTCAGAGGTCACCCACCCACCCAAGGTCGCTGCGCTTTAACATTGCACCGGAGTTAATTCAATTTCCACACGCCGCGGCTCACAGAGGCAGCGGCTGGCTGCGAGCGGCAGCGAGGGGAAGCTAATCGAATCAACGTCTGATTTAACTGCCAAAGTATTTTCCTCTGCGTATTTAATCAATACTTAAGACTCATAACGGCCCGGAGACATTTCCATAATCGATCAGAAGAGGTTCTCAAGTTCAGCAGGTTATTGTGCCTCATCCTTCATACACTTATTTATCGTCGGGTCCGTCACAGAAACACTGAGGCTCAGGAGACAGAGCCCTCTCAGTGTTTACTTCTGCCAACGTTTCCTCTACAGGTTACTCACTGTGATATATAAAACCTATAGAAATCTATAAACCCTGTCATCTGATGACCCACTGAGGTCTGGAAATATCACTCTATATACAAATACTCTGCACTGTGTCCTTGTGTTTCACTGCAACATATACATCTATATAAACCTATAAGTCCTGCAGCTCTATATAATAACACTAACTGTGTTATTATATAGAGCTGCAGGACTTATAGGTTAATATTGTGAAAGGCACAAATCAACTGTCACAAATGTTGCAAAACCAGTTTTCTCCACATATTGAAGTCATGTTTCCAGCCTCTCCTGTCCTCTCCTCTCTGCTCTGTGTAAAGTGATTATGAAAGTCATAGTGATATTTTCATCGAAAAGTTCCAACTCTGACAATAATGTCTGTTTTTACATATTTTCTTTCTATGACAAACACTGGATTTGGCATCATCCAGTTTAGTCCCTGGAATATGTTGGATAAAGTTTATGAATATATTGAAGATATCATGTTTAGGAGTCTGAAGTAGGCTGTGGCAGTACACTACAGCTGTATTTATTATAATTATTTGAATGTATATACAATCATGGAAAAAATCATTAGACTACCCATGTTTTCTTCAGTTTCTAGTTCACTTGTGCACTTTGAGAGCTAAATGAGAGCAAACACCTCACATTACATTTTCAGTCAGGAGATACTGTGACATAGAGTCTTTGTTATTCTACTTGTTACGGTGCTGCCGTTAGCTGGCTGGGGTGGGTCCAGGGTCTGGCCCTCCCTCTCCCTCTTTTTCCCATAAAAAGCCCAAATTTAGTGGCCTCTCGCAGATTCTAATGCCACTATTCCATTATACACACTGATCTTAATCATTGCATATATTCATTAATTATTGTACAGGACAAAAAAGGTTCTTGTATGTTTTATTTAAGGCATCTTATTTTGACAGCCTTCTTGTAAATTCTGTGGTGGATTCTGTTAACAAACTGTGCTCTTATTTTGAAAGCAGCATGTGTTTAGCGACAGGAAGTAATTCAGACCGTTAGGCACAGTTTAGCCTTTTGTGATTAAAAAAACTTTAATTGTCAGCGAATGCTAACCGAACGGCGTATGCAACAGTGTGTTTGGATGGTTTGAATCACTTGTTACCGGCCCTTACAGGCTGATGGTATTTAGTTCAGCGCGCACACACGCACACGGAGAGATGGTGTAGGGCGGGACTGATACAGACAGGTAAGCATTTAGGTGTATCTCTATCATGCAGGAATTGTTTTGCAGTGGGGTGGCCAGCTCTGTAAATTCAGTTAGTGTATGAATGCGCCACAGTCTGTAATTAATGGGAAACCCTGGCGCACGTGTGTTTGTGTGCGCGCATCAGGGCGGAACTTCGCCGTGCGCACTACAGAGAGCAAACGAGAATTGTAAATGCGCAACCATGTAGGGACAGAAATGACATGCCGTCATGTAAATAAAATAAGTAACATAAGGCTATTTAGTTTGTTAGATAAAAGGACAAGATATATAGGAAAGGTAACCTTAAATGACTTATATCGTGATCTGGCGCTCTATAGAAAATAAAATTAACTTGATCATCAAGGGGAGCGGGGATTGCGGGCCGCCCCTTAATATAATGGTAGGCGAAACATATATATATATATATATATATATATATATATATACACATACATACATACACCTTTATTTTTGTATTTGTTTTGTTCAAAGTTCAAAAAAATCCACTGTTAGAAAGATGTGTTTTAATAATTGTATGATTTTCCCAGTAATCATGTTAAATTATGTCAATATTAACCCAAATGATCATTGTCTTTTGCAGTAATCCAGCAGCAGGAAAATGGTCTTCATACGCTTCCACCATCATATTTTAAACCCTCATACACTCTAAACTTTCGTCATTTAAATCATCAAAACATCATGTTTTATTACAGGTTTATGACTCAGATTAATGTTCAGGATGGACGGCTCTTCTCTGGGACGTGTCCTGCCAACCTGCCGTCCCCGTTAAAGAGACAGGACTGGTCCAGGAGGAGGACAGGTAGCAGCCTGAGTGCTCAGCTGTTTGTCTCGTTAACCAGGATGAATAAGCACTCGGCTCTGATCCTGTTTGTGCTGAGCGTCTGCTTTTCCATTTGATTTCATTTTGTTTGATTTAACGAGAGCCAGTAAAATACGCCGTGACACCCCGAGCTGTTAAAGTGTAAAGAGCCGGGGACATGGCACGCCGTCACCGGCCTGCCAATAAAAAATGAAAACCCATTTAAGCCAATGGGAGGAGCAGCGGCGTGTCTGCGGTCAGTCAATAAACTAAACAACAGGCCGGCGGGTCGTGGCGGGCCGAGCCAGCGTCCGTCCGTCCGTTGGTCCGTCCACCAGAGACGGCAAGGTCACCAACACGCCAACACTCAGAACTATCCGATATACACGTCAATACGCTCCGTGTTTGTTAGAGTCACAGTCAGGACAAGTTCAGAGACACTTCAGATTAAAGGGACCGGGGTCGACTGAGGTCACGATGACATCACAGTGTTTCCCCTAGGTTTACAGCTTTGGGGGGGGCACATATTTTCCAACAGGCATGCCCCCCAGGAGAATTTTTTTTACATTTTTAAGTAAAACGAATCAATCTTGTGCACAATGAGAGCACAACTCACATTACATTCGCACAGTCAGGAGATACCATGACATAGAATCTTTGTTATCCTACTTGTTACGGTGCTGCTGTTAGCTGGCTAGGGGTGGGTCCGGGGGCAATAAAGGTTTTTGTATGTTTTATTTAAGGCATCATATTTGACAGTCTTCTCCACTACAAAAATTCTGTGGTGGATTCTGTTAACACACTGTGCTCTTTTTTTGAAAGCAGCATGTGTTTACCGACAGGAAGTAATTCAGACCGTTAGGCACAGTTTATCCTTTTGTGATTAAAACAACTTTAATTGTCTGCTAATGCTAACTGAACGGCAAATGCAACAGTGTGTTTGGATCGGTTTGGATCACTTCTGACCGGCTTTTACAGGTTGATGCCATTTAGTTTGGTGCGCACACATGCACACAGAGAGATGATGTGCGGGTGGGACTGATACAGGCAGGTAGGCATTTCGGCGTCTCTCTATCATGCTGGAATTGTTTTGCTGCGGAGAAGTGGGGTGGGCAGCTCTGTAAATTCAGTGCGTGTGTGAATGCGCACGAATGTCTCGAAGAAGGCCGCCACAGTCTAGAAAATTAATGGGAAACCCTGGCGCACGTGTGTTTGTGTGCGTGCATCAGGCTGAGCTCCTAATATAATGGTAGGGGAAACACTGCATCATCTGCACGAGACGTCCGAACAAAAATCAAGCCTCCGGGAACAAACCCTGCTCCAAGAACGATATCACCAATAAAAAGGTGTTTTAGCTGGTTTGCAAGACCACTAATTTATTGCTTAAACCTCTAAACTTTATGTTTTTTGTAAATATTTGCTTTGTTTGAATTTGATGGCAGCCGCACCTGACCTCTCTGAGCTGCTGCACCCCGACATCCCAACCGGTCTCTCAGGTCAGCTGACCAGCTGCTCCGGGTAGTACCAGAGCTAGGCTGAAAGTCAGAGGGGATCGAGCAAATAAAAAAATTATTGCCACTTACTGTGATTCCTTTTTTTCCAGTGCAAGAACAGCAGAACAACATTAATTGCAAGAAGTAATTTTGTGCATTTTTACACTGCACTTTTAAGATTTCATGCTCAAATGCATGTAGTTGTACCGAAGGCCACTTCAAGTGAGAGTGCAGGCCGTATGCGGCCCCCGGGCCTCCAGTTGCCCATCCCTGTTATAGACCAAACCTCTCCTAAAAATAAGCAGATTTAAGGTGGAGTGGTTCTCCAGAACAATACATCTAACTGTTAGCTTTTCAGAGAAAAGTGTTGTTGGTAGGAAGTGATCCGGCTCCAGAACAGACTGCCAGGATCTCAAACATCTTTCTGAGAGGATTACCAAAGGAAACCTCAGGAAGTTTCGGGTTTTGCATTTGAAAAGTTGTTAATTTACCATTTTGTCACCTAAAACTGCTAAACCCAAATAAATATAAAGTTCCTTTAACTTTCAAAACTAGTTACTATTGCAGTTTTTCTCCTTTTTACCACAATGTTATAAAACTAGCTACTTTCTTCCGTCAGAACAATAAATTAGTTAATAAAATGTTAAACTAGCAGTTTCCTCGCTAGACCGTCGGCTGTTTTTACAGTTTTTCTTTCTATGACAAACACTGGATTTGGCCATTTTTTACTTTCAGGGGGTTTATATAAGACATTTGTGTCTCCTTCAGTCTGTCACAGTTGTGTGTCCACAAAGAAGCCGTCACTAATGACACTAACGTAAATCTGATTAAAGAGCCCAGAGCGTTTTTATCCATTCTTCAGTGGTCCAAAATAGACACATTTTGGCACCAAACCTGTGTAACAAATGGTATGAACCCAAAACTTGCTGCAACATTATATGAGACATAACTGAGTTGGACTGGATCAGTTATTGGAATGATGGTTTTGGCTTCCAGCGATTATAAAAGATAAAAGATAATTGTGATAAAATTCCTGCTATTATCCAGTTTAATCCTTTACAGCTTTTTCCTGTTTAAACTGAGTCACTGGAATACAGTCATGGAAAAAATGATTAGACCACCCTTGTTTTCTCCGTGCTTTCTTGTTCATTTAATGCCTGGTACAACCACAGGTACATTTGTTTGGACATATATAATGACAACAACAAAAATAGCTCATGAGAGTTTAATTTAAGAGCTGATACCTAGACATTTTCCATGGTTTTATTGATAATCATGTTGGTTAATATCAAGAAAACCATGGAAAATGTCTAGATATCATCTCTTAAATTAAACTCTTATCAAATATTTTTGTTTTTATACTTATATTTGTCTAAAAAAAATGTACCTTCAGTTGTACCAGTCATTTAAATGAACAAGAATTTTAAGAAAACAAGGGTCTAATAATTCTTTCCATGACCGGATGTTGCATAAAGTTTATGAATATATATATATATTATATATATTGTTTCAGACTCTGGTGTAGGCTGTGACAGTACATTACCACTTTATATGTTATAATTATTATATCAATTAATAAAAATGAGTTAATAAAATGTTAAACTCACAGTTTCCTCACTGGACCGTTGGCTGGTGCCCTGTTTCCGGTCAACAATGGCGGCGCTAACGGCTAACGGTAACTGCGAAAATTGACCTTGTAAAGTCGGAAAAGTCCCAAACTTCTTCATCTTCATCTTCATCTTCATCCCAGGATCGTGTCACCGGGACTTCGCGGCTCCTCAGTCCGCTCCTCTCTGGGGTTTACACAAGCTAACTCCCGCTAGCCGGCTAATTCTCCTAATTAGCGGCCTAGTTTAGCGGTTAGCATCCCGTTAGCTTAGCGGCTACACATACCAGACTCGGTAAAGTCTCCACCGGCCGCAGTTAGTTTGTCTCCCCGTTATTGGATCATCCACCGGCGGATCGGCATGTTTCTGTCCCCGCCTCGCCTTCAACTGCGGTCCAGTCACACAGGTAAACCAACCGACCAGTTACAAAAAAAAAAGGGTGAAGAATAAAGCTGCAATGTGTATGTTTTTTTTTTATTTTTTTTATTTTTTTTATTTTTACACATTGGAATACTGAGTAATACAGAAAAAAAATATACAAAAATACATATTAAAAAAATAATAAATACAAAAGAATTTACAGAAGTAAAAAATAAATTAAAAATAACACATAATTTAGACTAAAATAATTGAATAAACAGGTGTAAATACAATGCCTTGTTAAGGGTTACCTGTTAAGACACAGATCCCATTGTGGGCTTTTATTTTGAAAAACAGCCTTGTTCAGAGTTTGTTTCTTACCTATTTACATTCTGATTTCCCTTTTTTTTTCTATGGGAAGTTTTAAAACCTAGCCATCTGCACAATGAATAATACAGAAAAAAATATATGCAAAAATATATATTTCAAAATTAACAAATGCAAAAAAACTGAAAGAAGCCATTTGTTTATTTTTTTTTTTTTTAATCATGGCAGGAGGTAAAATACATATATATATATACATATATATATATATATATATATATATATATATATTTGGATTCATTTTATCTAAAACGTGTAGTGAAAATAAATGTATTTTAAACAAATAAGAAAGAGAAGAGAATGTAGTTTTGTGGACCGGCGGATCGCCGTGTTTCTGTCCCCGCCCCGCCCTCACCTCAGTCAAATCACACAGGTGTCACCAACCGACCAATCACAACAAAGCAATGGTTAAGAAGGTGCAATGTCAATATTTAGTATTTTTAACGGCAAAAAAAATTATTAATAATCACTTAATATGTTACAGTAGAAAAAATGAAATGAATCATATGTGTATGTGTATTAAATATACAGTTTTATTAGTATTATTTTTCTTTTTTATATTCAAACATGTTGCTTTTTGGGCCATTAACCTTGTATTGCACAAATACTCTTTTTATACTTAAAACTATACATTTTTGCACATTCTTGGACAATAAGAAAAACTGTAAAATATATCCATCTACAATGCACAATTAACATCAAAAACAAAAATGCAAAAGTCATGAATCATAAATAGAAAAATAGAAAACAGTGAAGATAAAAAATGGAAAATATGTATTAAAAATGGTAAATATATGTTTCTACAATGAGAAATACACTTAAAATATTATAGGAAAGTGAAGAATCATAAATAGAAAAATATACATATATCTATCTAAAATGGAAATTTATATTCAAACATGTTGCTTTATGGGCCGTAACTTGTATTGCACACATTCTTTTAATGCTTATAACCATTAATTTTTGTACATTCTTGGACAATATTTCCAAATGTATATATATTTTACATTGTAAATAGATATATTCAATATATTTTATATATTTTCCTATTTATGATTCTTTACTTTCCTGTAATATATTTAAATTTAATATAACCACTGACTTTTTTATTTTACTTTTTATTTTCTTAGTTATTTTTTTATTCCCTGTTAAGGGTCTTTGAGTGTTTAGAAAAGTGCTATATAAATGCAATGTATTATTATGATTATTATTATTATTATTATTGTTGTTATTATTATTTCTGATATTTAACATTTTTAACACATATTTCCAATTTTTTATCTTCACTTTTTCTATTTATGATTCATGACTTTTAAATTTTTGTTTTTCAATGTTAATTTTGCATTGTAGATAGATATATATTTTTTATTTTATGATGATGATTATGATGATACTTTTTTTATCTTCCGACTTTATTAGTGCATTGAACAAGATTCCAGGTTTATTAGTGTGTATTTTTATACACAGTGGATTCGTTATTGAGTAACTGATTACATTAGAAAGTAATCTGATCCTCTCATCGTTTCAGTAATAAATAAGAGAGAATAAGTTTTATGATAAATGTTTGTTCCTCTGACGCGAAGCTGTGAATGATGCTGAGATCAGCTTCATTTTTCTTTCTCTACGTTTTATTTAATGTTGTTTCCACGTCAATGAGCCCGCCTCTAATGGAGTGACGGACACATCAGCTAATGGGAGCCGCTCCTCATGTTTATTATGGGAGGAGGGGCAGGAGGAGGAGGAGCAGCAGGAGGAGGAGTTGGAGGAAGAGGAGGAGGAGGATCAGTGTGTGCATCATTCAGACTCAGATGTTTTTGGTGTAATGATGCTCGGGGAATGAATGAGTCCATAAAAAAGAAAAATGCATCGTTCACACGGCGCAACTCGTCCTGACTATGATAAACCGTCCAATGACAGATAACCAGGGGGGCGGGGCCTCAGCATGTAGTACTGCAGTACTACATGTAAAATAGAAATATCAACTCTGTCACATTTCTATTTTTATCTGTTTGCACATTTAATAACATAAAACACAGTGAAATAACATTTAAAATACATTTAAATTAAATTACAAATAAATAAAGAAGCAAATCAACACAGAAATATTTAAATTCTGTCAATTTTATTTTTATTTTTTTCACATTTGATAGCATAATTATTGATCAAGTAATTTATTTCTTTTTGATTTTGGCAGCGGGGGAATAAAAAAAATTATATTAAAAAATTTATAAATTAAATAATTATTTTAAAAAATACTAAATACAAAATAAATTTAAATTAAAAGTAATTAAATTATTTATATATAATTATAAAAATATTCTTATTAAAAATATTACTTACAAATATTGGTTTTATAATTAAATAAAAACATTTAAAGGTAAATAGGAAACATTAATTAAATAGAGAGACAAATTAAAATGGAAATGTCAACTTCTGTCACATTTTTATGTAACTATTTTATTTATTTGTGTGTTTGTGTAGTAGTAGTAGTTGTGTGTTTGTGATAAAAGCAGCGAAGAATAAAGTAAAGCACAAGAACCTCAGAGAGTCGCCTCCTCATCACAGAATGATCCGTTTTAATTTCATTAATGCAGTTTATTACCTTCTCAGTGTGTGTGTGTGTGTGTGTGTGTGTATTTGTGTGTGTGTGTGTACAAATGAAAGTATAATCAGGCTTTGATGTCTCCTCTCTACCTGAGAGCCTGTGCTGAGTGTTTGCTCCGTGGCTGACCCCGCCACTTTATCTGCAGCGTTTTATTTGCAGAGTGCACGCCGTCCGTATGTTCCGCTAATAGTCGCTATAATTCTCCCGTTTTATACGTCCCGAGCAGGAGGAGGCGCTTTTTAATAATAAACGCCACCGACGGGACGACACACACACACACACACACACATATTTGCATAGAGATGAATTACGGCGGGCGGCTTGACGTGACTTTTAAAATATGATGGAGGAGGTTATTATTGCTGCACTATGAGTCGTGTTAACAGGTTATTTTAACGCCACGAGGGCCAATAAAACACGGGACAAAAGACTAGAGGGGGGGAGGGAGGGAGGAGGAGAGGAGGAGGAGGAGAATAATGAAGCACAACAGTTTGTGTTTTTTATTTGCATAATAAAGACGAAATAACCAAAATAAAACTAGAAAATAGCTGAAATTCTGACGATGTGTTGGTGTTTTACAATACATCCATGTGCTGAACTTCCTGTTAGGGTATAGTAACTTTGTGGGGTTTTACTTTGAAAAACCGCCTTGTCCTGGGTTTCCTGTTCAAACACAGTGACCTCTCAGGCGTTTATTCTACAAAACTACTATGGGATTAGAACACTGACATAAATCGCACATTCAGGGCTGTGTGGTTGGTCCCGTTTGTCCCAGTGGAGCTGCCGTACCTCGCTGTCTAATCAGCGAAGTCACTCAACCAATCATATTCGGTACAATGATGATTGGCATGTCCCCCCAGAACCGCCCCCTTACTGACAAAAACTAAAGAAAAAAGCACACTTGTGCGCGAGCAGAAGAAAGTATTGCGAGCGAGCAGAGAAAAGTTTTGCGAGCAGACTCTGCTCACACAAAGCGTGTTTTTCTCCTCGCAGGTTACAATATTTCTCTGGGGAGCAGAGATGCCGGATACAAAATAGCTTGCGAGTTATTTAAAATCGCTCGAAAAAACAATATGCGTGCGGATGTTTGATCTGCGCGCGGGTCTCATTACGAGTGCTCGATTTTTGTCAGTGTTCTAATCCCATAAACCACTCGTTACTCCAGAAGGAGCACCATAAAGCCTTTGTTTCCAATAAGAAGATGTTAACATCTCTTAACAAACAGAGCCCATTGTGGGCTTAAATTTTGAAAAACAGCCTTGTTCAGGGTTTCCTGTTAAGACACAGAGCCTATTGTGAGCTTTTATTTTGAAAAACAGCCTCGTTCAGGGTTTCCTGTTAAGACTCAAAGCCTATTGTGAGCTTTTATTTTGAAAAACAGCTTTGTTCAGGGTTTCATCAAGTTATTAATTTATTTATGTTTAATTTTGGCAGCTTCTGTCCTCCGTAGCAATTTATCTGTGTGAAAAACCTTTATATCAGGAACAGTACCTGAATCAACATTAAGAGAGATGTAGTGTGTGTGTGTGTGTGTGTGTGTGTGTGTGTGTGTGTGTGTGCTGACACCTGTTTATAAGCCTCTGCAGCAGACAGCAGAGCAGAGCTGAGACATCATTAAAGGAGATTATCTGTGAATAAATACCTGGATGAGGTGAGCCCTGCAGCTGATAACAGATTATATCTCGTCCTCCATCAGATGTTCATGTGTTCAGGTGAGCAGCACCTGCTTTACACACACACACACACACACACAGTCACTCACACACACTTAATGATTCACACAAGTTGTCATTAAGTTGCTCGAGCAGACAGAGCAATTAACACGGACTTTATTTCTGCACCCTGCGGGCCGCTGATTACTGCAGTCAGACAGAGAATTACATCCTGCTGCACAATGTTCCCACTCAACCATGGAGGTGTGTTTAAGGAGGAGCAGGAGGAGGAGGAGCAGGAGGCTCCTCATAATGGAGGCTCCCAAGGCGCTCCTTATCAGCGGCCTGCAGGAGGGTCACAGCGAGATAAGACCGCCATTCAGGTCCCTGTGACACATGTCCTCGTGTGTAATCTGTCGCGCTACACGGCGAGCTGAGAGCCTCTTTATACACATCAGCTCACACATTAGTCACGGCGCCAAACAGGAAGCCAACAGGTAGAGACGCCGACACCGCCAACAGGTGGGAGCCGCCGTCTGTGGGAGGAGAAGCTGCTGAGGAGGAAAGCTCAGTATAAAGAGACCGGATCCTTGATCAGACACATCTGCAATGCCCCACTTTACGATGTTTTCACGGTCAGCAGGTCGTTATCAGCTCATTCAGTGGTCTCTCTGGGTTCACTTTCACCAAATAATGTGACCAGTTTGTTCAATTAACTAAGGTTAGGGCTAAAAAGTTTTGTAAGAAAACATTATTTTAATGGACACAAGGAACACAATCAGGAAATAAACAGTTAATGTCTAAAAAAAGTCCTAAATTTTGTGTCATTTTTGCCATCAAATTGTTACAAAACAATAAATTGATTTCCTGTCCCTGCTGGTAGGTCAGCAGGTTGTTTTTAGCTCTCTGTTTCCTTACATTTCGCTTTCAGTTTCTTTCAGTTTTAGCACCAAAAATGCCTCCAGTTCATTCAATTAACGCTACAAAACTACGTCTCCAAGGTTCGGGCTAAGAAGATTATTTAATGAACATAAGACAAGAACAAAACGTCCCGAGACATTTGGTGCCAAATAATTCTGACAAAACAAGAAGCTCAGAGACGAGAAGAGACGGTCAAATCAGGTAACTTCCTGTCCCTGAGGCTGGTCAGTCCTCTCCACCTGCTGACGGGTGTTTTCACAGTCACTGGGCTGTGGCTCAGTTGGTAGAGCGGGTCGTCTTAACGGAAGGTCGGTGGTTCGATCCCCAACCATGGCAGCCTACATGTCGAAGTATTCGTGAGCAAGATACTGAACCCCAAATTGCTCCTGATGCTGCGTTCATTGGTGTGTGAATGAATTCCCAATGGTGGCAGGTGGCACCAGTACCCTGTAGCCTCGGCCACCAGTATGAATGTGTGTGTGAACTGGTGAATGAGCTTAGTGTAAAGTGCTATATAAGTGCACCCCATTTGCCATTTTGAATAAGACCAGTGTAGTTATAACTGATTTATACATATTTATCTACGTGTGGAATTTCATTTATGTACATGTAGATTTACATGTCTAATTACAATACGAAATTAACTCGGATGAGAGAAAGCAGTAACAACGCTCGGGCAACGATCTTAAAAGTACATCTTTATTTTTACTGTACTGTATTTTATTGTGAAGGACAGAAGTACGGTGTGTTGATAAAGATGGTTGATAACGGTGTTATTTATTTGGCTTACCCAGAAACATACAATTACGATATACGGTATGAAAGATAAGAAGTTAGACTCTAGTTCACACCATTTAATTAATTGGAAGCATAACATGATCATTGATATTAGTAGTTAATGTGAAATTTTGATAGAATCTTAGCCGAACGCTGTCCGATATGGGATACATTTACGTTAGTTCTATATGAGTTTAATGAATACAAGACAACCTGATTAAAAACAGATGTTTGGTGCCAACAAACAAGAAACTCAGAGACGAGATAAGACGAGAAGAGGCGAGGGCTAAAAAGTTCCTTGTTAGGCGTGATGGGGAGAGATTTGGTGGCATTTTTGCCATAAAATTGTAACAAATCAATAAACTCAGAGACGACGGAAGGTCATCTATATGAATGTCCTGCTCCACCTGCCAGCAGGTCAGCAGGTTGTTATCAGCTCGCTCTTGTTATATTTGGATAATTATAATGCTGTGTTACATTACATTACATTACATGTCATTTAGCAGACGCTTTTGTCCAAAGCGACTTACAGTAAGTGCATTCAACCTGATGGTACTAGACATAGACCACAGGAATCAAGTAATGTATGTGTATAGTAAATTTGCTGGTGATGTTTTAATCTTTTTCTCACATATTTTCAAGGGCACAGTTTGGGTTTCCAGATGTTTAGGCTTGGTAACTCATAGATACACACACACTCACACATTGTGTATAACAAACATGGTGAACAGCTGTTGTTATTAGTAACTGGCCGATATAATCAGTGTTGGTACGTCCATTTTTGTACGGGGGCAGACCAAGGCCAAGAGGAATAAAAAATGTATAGTGTTCGTGGCTCACTCTGACTGAATTCCTGTAAGAATTATGTTATTCTGAGACCAGATCTGCATAATTTTTCCTGTGACCAAAGATAAAGGCCGGTATTGAGACCTGACTTTATCTCCAGTGTGTGTTTGCTCTACAAACCAGAGAGACTTCTACACTCTATGGTTTCTTACAGTGCACTTTCACCAAAAATGTTCAATTAATGCAGCAAAAGTTCCTTGTTGGGGGTTATAAGGAGATATTATTTTTATGAACACGAGACAATAACAAAATAAATATTTAATGTCTAAAACGGTCTAAAGGTGTGTAATTTTTGCCATCAAATTGTGACGGGGGTCGGGTCGGCTCCTCGCTGCCTGCTGGCAGGTCAGCAGGTCGTTATCAGCTCATTCACGTTTCGTTCGGTTCAGGCACAAAAAAATGCAGCAGGTTCATTTAATTTAGGCTGGAAAACTTCTCTAAGGATGGGTTTCCCATCAGGCTTTATCAGAAAAGATTATTTTAATGAATACAATAACAAAATAAAAAGAGCAGAGTTCTTCTCTGGTCACCAGAGTTGGTTTGAGCGTTCACACGAACATTATTTTTACTTTTTAATTACATTATTTTATGTATTATTATTATTATTTAACATTTTCTTTCTGTATCTATTAATTTTATTTGCCCTGCTGCTGATTCTGATCATCAAATCCGTTTATTGATTGATTGATTTATTGATGAGACATTTTATTGTCTACAGAAACTACAGAGTTCCTTTAGAGAACCAACAGATCAGAGGGACGCTCCGTCAGTAAAAAGGTTCTTTAACACTCCTGTTATGTTGCGGGTCAAATTAACCCATTTCAAAGTTTAAAAATCGAAAAAAATAGTTTAAAGTAATTTTTCGTGATGAAACTTAATCTGCTTCACTTAATAAGTGTCATCAACATTTAAAATGAAAATGGTTCATTTCACATATTTGCATGTTTATATTACATAGATACTGAGGTGATTCATGTTACTTTATCAACATCAAACAATAAATATATATATATATATATATATATATATATATATATATATATATATAAAATACATTTTTCAAAAACTCAATGTCATGTAAAACCACTGTAATTTAAATGCAGGTCTTTCTGAATGTACATATAAAAAGTTTTAACGTGCATTTTTTAATGAAAAATGAGTGAAGTCTCCTCATTGAACCTTATA